>NW_016215712.1:0-1680 GCF_001687245.7 Rhagoletis zephyria | reverse complement strand
ATAGCCCCCATACCTTAAGGTAAGACGTATTCTACGTCAAAAAATAATAATTGTATTGTATAGTGTATAGTATAAAACCAAGCTACTAAATATAAGTTCACTTTATTATACTGAAATGACCAATTTATTTGGAATTCGACACATTGACTAATGAAATTTATATTCGTATATACTGCGAGTAGGAATGTTGCGAATATTCGCACTCGAATTCGCAACCGCGGAACTTCCGCATTTCTTTTAACAGAAAAAGCTGGAGCAAAATTTCAGTTATAATTTTTTAAAAACACCTCAGGTAAAGTCTGCCTTGTCCATATGATTATCATGTACTAAGAAATAGTTCGCATTTTCGGACAAACCCTTTTGACCCTTTTGGTGTGCGATATGTACATGGTTACTAGGCATTTAGGCGTTTATATTAATTGCCCCATTATTTCTCAAGCTATACATACATATATATAGGCTAATAATGCCGATTGATCTAGAGCGATTAAGTTCTACACCTCTTTTCCATCATCAGATTGAAGGCGTCGCATGGTAGAGAGGCGCCCAGTCTGAACCCTCGTTTGGCATCGAACGACGCGAATAGGTCCTCCCCTATTCTAAGATTGCTAGTGGTACTTCCAAAACCGATTTTCACATAGCCATAGTTGTTTTGCGGGTATTCAAAATTTAGACATTGTGGTCTATAGTCAATTCCTTTTCGTGCTATCAAAGTCGAAAAATAGATGGTGAGTGACGATCTCTTCTCAGGGGTATTTTCCAAGAGTTCGCGTATGGCGAATACATGGCCTATGTTGAATATACCAAGTCGAACGGCATACCGACGAGGTCACTTTCCTCTTCTCGCGCTGCGGACAATTGCAGCGTGTGGCTGCAGGCGGGATATTTTACCTCTTCGGCGGCGTAACCATTCCCCGTCGTACCAGCTGTATTTTCAGGATCACTAAAATACAACCACTTCATTTCATAGTCTTGATATTATGCCCTAAAAATGTACACAGAGCTTTTACTTACCTTTCAGCAAACTCCGGAGCAAATTTTTGTGATAATTAGTTTAAAAAAAGCCTAAGCTAAAATCTGCCTAGTTTTTCGCTTTTTTCTGACAAACGTCTAATTTTGAGTTGTGCCTCTTTTGAAGAAGGTATGCGAAATATCGATTATTCGAAGAAAGGGCAGGTGTTAGAGTCGTATGGCGAATCTGCTGCCAGTAGGATTGAAGCTTTCCCTGAATTACTAGATGTACATATTTTTCTGCACAGAGGTGTGATTTAGTTTCTTGTTTTTCGATCTTGAGGCAGCCATATATCTAGATGGATCTTACCACATATACTGGAACCAACTACTGCAGACTAACACAAGATCCGTACTTTGGTGCGGCTAGCGCCGATAGGTGTGAAGTAGGGATGTTAATTTTTCGGCTCTTTCCAATCCAGGGATTTTCGGGATGGCGTTGTCACAATCCCAGAATCCCGGGATTAGTTCCGGGATTTAGATATTGCTTCTATATTGTTTGAGAAACTCTCCTACCATGAAATAAATAATAATAAATGGGTTTGAAACCTACTTTTTTATGTGGTGTTTTTATTTTTTCTCTCTAACCGCAGGATTTATTTTGAAGGACTTTGAACTTACAAAGATATGATTAATTCCAAAAATTGTTAAAAAAAATTCAATGCAATG
>NW_016215710.1:0-1680 GCF_001687245.7 Rhagoletis zephyria | reverse complement strand
AGATTTTATAAGAAATTAATCCGACAATTTATTAAAACTGGTATGACCCCCGAAATTCCTGTGAATGCCGTAAAAGTATACTTAGTAGTATTAAGAATTTAAATTTAAGTATGTAATAAAACGTGATATTCGCGAATATACTTCAGTATTTAGTTTAAGATTTATTTATGGTAAATGGGTACGAAAAATTTAGGTACTTAGGCGGGTTCGGTAAATAAGCGGAGAGGTACTAAAGAGAGGGATTTTCTTCAGATTCCATTCAAAAATTCACATTCTTGGTTACTTAAGAGGGTTTCACTGTAATAATTTTGGCGACGACTGGGCCACGCGACGACTGTGGTTGTGGCCAAATTAGACCTATTTCTATTTTTCCAGCGACAAATAAGGTTCTTCCTCTTCTTTTATGTCAAACTCATACTAATTCAGCGACTGCCACGTTCAAAAAAATCAAGTCGTCAGCGACAAAGCGTTTAGATAACGAAGATAACAAATTGGAAGCCGTGGCCCGTAGCTCGTCGTTTTCAATGTGTTCAGAACTTAAGTTGCATCAAAAAATTGCTGTTACAATTTGTTTTAAGAAAAAATCTATTTTTACTGGGCTAGATTAAATATGTAAAGTGAATGATTGATTTTTGGCAATTCTCTATGCTAACGGTGTTGCATTTGGATTTTCATTTTGAACATAGACAATCAATTTTTTGGAGTGGGTTTTCAGTTCCGGTTTAGCATTTCAAAATTAAGCCTGAAAAAAGTCGACTGGCTTCAAAACCGGTTTCCTGCCCTGATTTTTAAGAAAGAAAAACAACCTACTTCAATAATAATAATATTTTTGCGCTAACACCTAATTGATAAACTCTTCGTTTTTTGAAGTCGATTAAATTATCTCCAAAATTAGAAGGCTCTAAATTTTTTGCTTTTTTTTGACCTGAAAACAATTTGTAATAAATTTTCAGAAAAATATTAATCACATACTTTTGCTGCTCTTCTCTCAGGAATGTGCGCTCAAAGCGTTCATAGAAGAGATCTGTGGACGCCATGTCCTTCTCATCCGTCGGGGCGTGGCACAGTGCCGCCTAAGTGGGCGAAAATCGAAATGTTCGCAGTCTGCAATGTGAACGTTTTTAGTATTTTTGTAAAGGTAATTTATCCACTAATTGAATTAAGCGGAAATATCCCTATAAAATAAATTATATGCTCTAAAGTCAACAATTTTTATACTAAGAATTTTAATAAGAGCATAGCCATGCGTAAGCTCTTCACGGAAAAAATGTCAAAAAAACATTCTTTCACATAACATGCTGGTTTAACGTTTTTTATTTCCATATACATACAGTATTGGCCAATACAATAGCACCCCCATTTCAAAGTGCTATTGTTTCCCACTCATGGTTATTTATTTAATTTTGGAAACTTTCAATTAAAAAACAGTTCATTCTCTAACAAAATCCATATAAAGCCAAGTCTAAAACTTTGCAGAAAACTACAAAAAAATTCAACGAATTTTCACTAAAATATCAATTTTTTTTCTCAGAAGTGTTAGATTTTTTTGAGTACACAGTTTTATAGCGTATTCAATTTTAGTCTTACAGTGTGTGTTACAATGGGCCAAATATAGTAAAATTGAGTTTTTTGTTTTTCACCCTGACGTTAGTAATTCAAAACAGATTTAAAAAATTTAAA
>NW_016215709.1:0-1680 GCF_001687245.7 Rhagoletis zephyria | reverse complement strand
TCGCCGAAAATTATTAAACTTTTTCTGTGGAAGTATTTCGATTCGACGGTAATTCGATATTTTTGACCGAACCTAGGAGCTTTTTTACGTTTTTCGTCATATCCGCGGAAGACAATTTTTTTGTTCTAAAGTACCCCGTTCTAGTACTTATGCAACATATCTTCGTTCTTATCACCTTGACGTACCATCCTAATGTCAGTAAATTAGAGATCGCTAAAAATTATTCCACTTTTGCTAAGATGGTATTTCGTATGTTCGGTAAAAAAAAAAAATATATTTTTTTTTGACATTTTCCTCGTAAGGTGGTATGGTCTAATGTACCTGTATGCTTTTTTGAGTGAACCGAATATATGTATGTAGCATTGAGCTGAGCGCTTTTATGTGAATTTTGTGCATTCGGCAGGTGTGCACATGCATTCATGTACTCATACATATATGCGACTTGATGAAAGCAACAGTTTAAACCGCGACCGCGTTCAATAAAAACTACATACATATGTATGTGTAGCTATGTATCTGTATGTATTGTGATGGTTGTTGCAGAGGGGAGAGCGTGTAGAGCAGTTGCGCGAAATACTGTAAGCGGAAGCGGCTTTTGTTTTTCCATCGCGGCAGCAGTCAATGCACTCAGCGTTTTGAAGGCACAAAATAAGGGAATATTTTTTTCCAATGGAAGCAACAGAAAAATTTGCATGTCATAAATTATGCAGGTGAAATTGAAATTGATGCCGAGTTGCTCTGAATTTAAAGTTTAACTGACATTTTGAAATGTACATGCATACATATCCCGGTAGCAGTTATGCGCTATAAAAAATTTATTGGAGAATTTAAAAAAAATAAATAAAATAGGTACTCAAAAATATCATAGCTAGATGTCATTTTGTAAAAGGTGCATACTACTGATATCCGGTAAAAAGCGGTTTGGGTACCCTGTCCTCGAAATATTAAAATCATTGAAAAAGGGTTTACTAGTGATAACCTCTCAACAGGCAAAAATAGTAACGAAAGTGTATTTTTCCTGCAATCCATCTATTCAGAGTATTCTGAATAGGTGATAAATCTTAAAATTTCGGACGAAAATTGATAAAGCAAGAACTCTGGTTTGAAGGGCTGGTAATGAAAAGCAGCAGCTCCGAAATGCCGAAAATTCTTAACGAGGCTTACTTATCCGTATGTTCCAATACAAGGTTAGTATGTGATATGCTGATTACTGCTTCAGGAAAAACATTTCCACTTTATACGATTTCGGATAGTATTAAAGAAGCCGGCAGCAGCCTGTCTGTCGATAAATAAAAACCACTGAACTTTGTTAGGCTTACACTACAACCAATTTAAGGCGCGGCTATCGGGCCCAATTATAAATATATTCTAGAAGTCGACGCAGGTGAAAGTATTGTTTCATCCCAAAGCGAGACAGGTTTCACACAGGAAACCGCAAGACTTCAATCCTACATATATACCTCTCATCTTTGTTACTAAAGTCTTTTGAGCGTGGTTAGACGAATATATTAGGGAAAGAGTGGAACTGAAGTTCCCGACTTCCCAACACGTATATAACAAACGCAAAGGTGTAGAAACAGCTGTCCACATTCTAATTTTCAACATAAGATAACCTTTCTATCACAATGAGTACTCAATACTTAGTTGTCTAACTGGATATTGAAGAAGTCTGCAGCAATA
>NW_016215708.1:0-1681 GCF_001687245.7 Rhagoletis zephyria | reverse complement strand
CCAATTTGTGGCGTGTGTTGTCACACAAAGCGGAGGGACCTACAGTTTTGCGCCGAGTCCGAACGGCGATTGTATTTTTATGAGAAGCTGTTTTTCTGCCGAGTATTTATTGTTTTTCTGCCGAGGGACAACCGCTGTTAAAAAAAAAAATTTTTCTATATTTTTTGCGATGTCCTTTTTAGAAAACTACGTAAATCTGCCCCTCAAATAGCTTCCTAAAATGATAAAATTCATAAAACTCTTGAAAGAAAATACCAGTCATAACTCTTGGCTTTCACTTAAAAACGAAGACATGCTGACATGGCGTATGAGTGATATTTTTTGCTAATTAGCTAGCAAGTTGAGCTAATGAAAGTCATCGCTATATATTTCTTTCACCAATGGCACTTTTTTCGCATATACATATGTATGTGACAAGAAATGAAAAATTAATATACATTTGTATTGCATAACAATAAAAAGGAGTCTGCATACATACCCGCAAGCATATATATAAAAGTCATATACCGATATGTATGTACATATATATGTACACATGCATGCATGAATAAAAATATTAATAATCCGTATAGCATAGCGTATGTGTCACTTTACTGTAAGCAGCTGCTTATTATATAAATTAAAAACGCTTGCCAACAGCGGTAAGAAAGAAAAAAATGCAACGTTATTAATGGCCAGCAGAATGTGTTGAACAACGACTGGCTGCTTGTTGAGTGACTGTGAAAAAGAATTATAACAGAGCAAATAAAAAAATTGGCGTGGTTGTGGATAAAGGGTAAGCTGGCGCA
Organism: Rhagoletis zephyria; assembly: GCF_001687245.7. Classification (NCBI taxonomy): domain Eukaryota; kingdom Metazoa; phylum Arthropoda; class Insecta; order Diptera; family Tephritidae; genus Rhagoletis; species Rhagoletis zephyria. Next base: position 893 of record NW_016215708.1, on the reverse strand, counting down.
GCTGCTGTCCAGCGGCGTACAGACCGCGTGGGAGCATTTTAATGAAATAAATTTCAGTTCTTATGCCATCTTACACGAATGTATGTATGTATAGAAAATTTATTTATGCACATATATGCACGCATATGTATGTATTTATATGCGTGTTTTTTGTAGATATTTATCGCCCAGCTTTCCCATCTAATTGGCAATACAAAAATTCACATGAAAAACCAACGAAAATGCGAAAATCTTCCCGTTGGCGATACACGCAGGGTGTTTACCAATAAATTTCATTATTTAATGGCTCAATCGCACACATACACACATTACCACAAACATGCGTGCATAAGCACATACGAGTATTTTAATAGCCTGGCAGACACATCCACTCAACAATTTTCCGAATTTTTAATTGACAGCCTCGCAAAAGCGTGTGAAAAGGGAAATTACATTATTGTAGCCTACTTACAGGCGCTTAATGAACTTTAATTTGGCAGCTATAGCGAGAAAACAGATAATATTTAATTTTCATTTGTAACAGTCAATCCTTTTACAGATGTGAAATAAGAAAAAGCGAATAGCTAAAGCGCCAGAGAGCAGAATTGACAGGAATTGATAAATATTCCTGGAACGAACGGATACTATATTTATGGCATCCAATAAGCAAGTGGCCATCGCATAAGCACATGAGTGAGCAAGCGAAAATGTATGGCTGTGTGTGTGCGGCATGCAAAATGCGCTCATTAATTCCTCACTCGCAAAAAGCTATAAATAACTAGCGTTAGCGTAGTGAAGGATGCAAGTGTATGTACATACATATGTACATCCCTTTTCGCTTAGGTTTATTTATGTTTATGTTTTGGTTTTTCGTTATTTTTTATTAGGGTTGGCGTGAATTATGGAAAATCGCA
>NW_016215707.1:0-1681 GCF_001687245.7 Rhagoletis zephyria | reverse complement strand
TTTTTAAGTCGAAGCTTAGAATGAGATATATTTAGCAAGGTGTTAAAAAGCGAGTTTTTGCAAAAATTTAATTTTTTATTGCGGATTCTGATAGAATACTAATCGAGGGCGACAAACCCCTAGAGATGGGCTTGGATATTGTAGGCCTAAAGTTAGCAAAACCCAGATTTTATTGCAAAGTTCGGCAGAATATCTCTTGTTTAACAACATTAATGTATAATACATTTCTTAAAGTAGCGGTTAGTTTTGAATAAAACAAAATGTTTTCTTTTGTGATAAAAAAAAAATAAAAAAATTCAACAAATTTTGACCACTTTCCTAAGTAGGGCTAAGAATTTAAGAAGTTTCTGTTTAATGTTGTATTGTTGTATTAATATAGAAAAACCTACTCAGTTTATTTTATGTATTTACGGATTTTTAGCTACCTAATAGCTTTTAGATAAATCTAAATATAAATATACTTACAATAATGTTTGGAAGTTCAGTGTTGGTCAAAGTACCATATTTTGTTTCTTTAAGAAAATTACGTAAAAGGCTTTTTTGGCAAATTATATAAATCGATCTTGGGAAATCGTTTTATTTTTTGACGATTTCTTCCTGTATCAATTATTTTTATTTCGATTCGAATCGATTCAAAAATTGATTTTTTTTCGATCTGGCTTCTCTAGTATAAATATACATATAAATGTATAAGTATGTAACATTAAGTATGTACAAATCTCTTTTGTTTATGTAAAGCGAAAAAAATTAATATAAGCATACTATACATAGGTCCCAAAAATTTGTTTTATTATTTTTTAATTATTTTGTTAATTTTTTTAATTGAATATATACATTTGATATATTTTAGGGTTTTTTCTGATATTTTTTAAGATATTTATTTGAGAAAAAAATACTTCTTATTTGTACTTATTTTGGATGTGGAGCTAAGAAGAGCGATACGGATAATTAATCACATTAATTTAAGTATTTGTCAATGTTATTGTGGCTTGTTAACATTTTATTTTTAATATTTTTAATGAGCTTTGTACCACGATTGTTTATTAGGAAAAATTGAAAAAGCAACAAAGTCTAAGCGGTAGAAGTTATAGCACTATTTCGGAGATCACCACATCTCCTCATCAGACTTCTTTTTTCTAGACTTCAGCAGGGATCGAACCTGCGAATTCGATGTTCAAAGTCAGAAGCGTTAACCACTGAGCTATGACAAACAAACTTTTAAATTTTCAGTAAACAAAAATTTTGAAAATTCGAATTAAATCGAAATTGCTCCACCAAATTTCGAATCGAATAAAGGCGCGGGCTCAAAAGTTGACCGTGAAAAAATACGCATAAAATAAACTTCAGCGAACAAAGGCGCCCAAACCTAGTCGGCGGGGAAGAAAGACGCGTTAACCTATTTGACAGCGAAGAAAGACGCGTAAATTATTTCCGCGGTCAATTATGTTTGCGGGTGTAATAGTACGTATATACATTCCCCAAAGAGTTTTTGGGGAATAATGCTGAAGTGACAGTCCTTGGATAGATATAAATCTATCTAATCTACACGCCTTTTTTCGCCGAAGTTTTTTTACGCGTCCTTTTCGCCGTTAAAACAATGGCGCGCCTTTAATCGTGACGATAAGTGTTTAGAACTCAACAAACGAATTTGAAATTTGTTCTATGCCACACATATGGTAAG
>NW_016215706.1:0-1681 GCF_001687245.7 Rhagoletis zephyria | reverse complement strand
GGCCTGACTACAACAGAATGCAGATTTGTTATCAGATCACAATGCACCAAGGATAGAAGCATTCAAAATTTTAGCAAATATCAAGGGATCGAAGAAATCCTGGGGTCTAAACAGACTTACTGAACACAGAAGATGCCTGCAAAAGAAGTTGAGGTGATGTCACCTAGCAGAAAATGAAGAAACTCTGTATAATTTTCTGTGTGAATGCTAAGGCCACCCAGCTTAAAGAAAAACTAAAGCTTGCAGAATTTAAAACCTGCGTAAAGACACTAACTTTCCAACAACAGATACAATATGTATAATGCTGAATTCATATTCGACTGTCTTTGGATGGAAAAAATACATATCGAGGGGCTTATATTCAAAACCTGCTATCAGCGATTTTCACAAAAAGTACTCTTTGATGCTTAAACTTCTCTGAGATCTAACTGTCATGACTGATATTAATTTTCACTTTTCAATTGAATGGTAAACTCTTCTAACAAGCGATTTAAAGGTCAGCATTAACATCAATGATATGACAGTGAAGTCTCATACAAGTTCTAGCATCAGAAAGTACATTTTGTGAAAATCGCTGTTAGCAGCTTTTGAATATATGTAGATATCGTCGTTTAAAGTACAAAACCGCGTATCAGGATAATGCAAAACCGCGTATGTGAGGTTGCAAAATCTATTTTCTAGAGAGTGAAAACTCTCATATTTCAAAATAGCGCTATTTTTTTTATAAAGCAATCTCATTTCTGGCTAGTATAGATTTAGCCAAGAGCTTGTGTGAGCAAATACAATTTTTAGCTGCAAATGTCAGTTACGCGGTTTTGCAGAATGGCGATATGCGGTTTTGTACNAAGCGCTATTTTTTTATAAAGCAATCTCATTTCTGGCTAGTATAGATTGAGCCAAGAGCTTGTGTGAGCAAATCCAATTTTTAGCTGCAAATATCAGTTACGCGGTTTTGCAGAATGGCGATATGCGGTTTTGTACTTTAAACGACTATATATGTACATATGTATTAAAAAGGCTAAGTTGCAAAACTTTTGTTAAACTACCAAAATCAACATCACATATTAATTTCCATGAAAGACAATATTTTCCAACAAAAGCACTAAAACTAATTTAATTATTGAATAAGAGTAATAGCCATTTTTCGGTTTGAGGATGATAAAATTGTGGCAAAATGCCCTTTTATTGAANTATATATGTACATATGTATTAAAAAGACTAAGTTGCAAAACTTTTGTTAAACTACCAAAATCAACATCACATATTAATTTCCATGAAAGACAATATTTTCCAACAAAAGCACTAAAACTAATGTAATTATTCAATAAGAGTAATAGCCATTTTTCGGTTTGTGGATGATAAAATTGTGGCAAAATGCCCTTTTATTGAAATCAAAATTAAACAAAAATAAATAAATAAAGTGTATTTAATTATGTAACCACTTAGATTTATGTTGCAAAACACAAAAAGGCTTTTAAGGTAATCTAAAATTTGCAATTTAGATATGCATTAAATGTGAATTTANCAAAAATAAATAAATAAAGTGTATTTAATTATGTAACCACTTAGATTTATGTTGCAAAACACAAAAAGGCTTTTAAGGTAATCTAAAATTTGCAATTTAGATATGCATTAAATGTGAATTTATGCGAGTATGTGTATCTGTGTGTGTGTGTGTGTG
>NW_016215705.1:0-1681 GCF_001687245.7 Rhagoletis zephyria | reverse complement strand
TTCGCCAAGCTTCGATTCGTCCGTGGAGAGGTTAATTGCTTCTCTAATCGAGCGACTGCCATTCTCCCCCTGGAGAGAAGTGCATGGAGAAGGATCTGTTTTGGGCCAGCTCCGAACACTCCGGTCTATTTCTTCCAGTAAGAAGTCGAAGTTTTTGAGAATTATCGAGTGCCCGTACGCTGGGTTCAAAGAGGTTGAAAGAGAACCCAAAGCTTTTTAACGTAATGGCTGAGCGAACCGCCACTAATTTGCTCGTAATGTCGACGGGTGCGACACTGAGCATGGCATTTAGCGCTAAAGTAGGAATAGTCCGGGGAGCTCCTTTGCAAGCACTATAGCTTCCGAACAAGAGTAGACTTTTCCAGTGAACTCCAACTGACAATGACCCCATATAACATGATTGGGTTGATTATGATTTCATTTAGCCTGTGTATCACTTTTGGAGAAAGGTCCCCTCTCTTCCCCATGGCATTCTCATACCAGTAAAGAGCCACCGATGTCCTTTTTACTCGCTCCCCAAAACTAGGGCTTCCATGATAGCAGGCCCCAAGAACTTGGCCCTGTGAGGGAGAACAAGTGAAACATTCGCTATTCAGGGAAGTTGGGAAGCTCCTGATGAATAGTATGCGCTGCGTCTTTCCAGGATTTATAGAAAGTCGGCAGCTAGCAGACGAATTTGTGACCAAGTTTAAGTACCCTGTGGGGCCGTTGTGGTGTAGTGGCTACAGGTGTGCGCTACCACTTCTCAAGGTCAAAAAAAAGTGTTTTCTAAAACTGTAGGTCCCTCCCCTTTATGTGACAACATCAAGGCGCCCTACATGTGGGCAAAAATCTGGCACACTCTCCTTTCCAACTCTTCCAGGGCGTCGTTTATCACGACTATCCAGAATAAGGGTGCTCACTTTACGCTGTTCAGAGACATTGCCCCATTGCGCTGTACTGAGTTCCGGGGCACACAGACGTCATTTACAATGGGGAAGCAGAGAGACTAGCCGTCCAGCAAACTAGCAGTGAGTGAATGTAGGCATTTTATTATTTAATAATATATGTACATATAGTTAAATATGACATCTTACATTAATTTACGTAAAATTAACTCAACCTTCGCAGTATTAAAATTTCCCAAACACTTTTTTCTTTTACGCCGCTAAACTCGCTTGTCAAATGTTCTTTAATATCCGCATAACAAGCGCCAGGAAGTGATAGTAACTATGAAAAGGCTTTCAATTACTACCAAAATACCTCATTTAGCAAGTGCATTAAGTAAGTGAAAACTTCCGAGTTTTACGAGCTTATTTTCAAAAATATTGTTAGCCCCAGCGAAGACATAAATACAAAAAAAAACAACTTTCCGTCGTTTGCCCCCAATTACTAAATGTTTAAATTACGAAAAATCTCTGGCAACTTTGTAGAAATTTCCTTTCGTGTCTTAAACTTTCCATCATTAAACTTCATAATCTGATACAGTTATTACGGTTTGTAGCTGAAATATCGCACAACGCACGCTCGCGCCCATTTCGCTTTGCGTCCTTACCAAGTTTCAAACTAACCTACAAGTGCAACCATTTAGCGACTGTTTGTCCCAGTCGCATTGCCATTAAGACAAGTACGAGTAAATTCTTCCCGACCCGACCCAATGCACTTCCACGCAATCGCTTAAATTCTCGGAAATGGTAATGGC
>NW_016215704.1:365-1681 GCF_001687245.7 Rhagoletis zephyria | reverse complement strand
ATATACAAGCCAAGATAGCTTTTCATAAGCCAATATAATTATGTTGGGTAAGTCCTCCATACAAAATAAGCTAATAGCTTAAATTTCTGGACACTATTTGCAGTCAAACAACTGTCAAAATTAGGCTAACATAGGAAATAAGCTAAATTCGTTTTATTTGACCAAGATTTAGCTATTTGCTTGTGATGGTTGAATAAAACATGCCTAACATTGCTCTGCTGAGATGACATACAAACATTTCTTAGTATTACTATTCAGCACTTCATGTATTGTTGTTTGTATAAAAAATTTTGTTTACAATTACTGTATTTTAATTATTAGTTTTCCTGTTTATGTTTAATATCTTCTTCGTGCTTGTTTGGTATTATACATTTTAACATATGATTAGTAGTATCTATGTCTCCGTCGTGTTCTAAGCTGCACGACAAACGAGACGGACGTCGTGGAGTTANTTTTGTTCAATATTTATATTAATGATATTACTGATTGCCTTAAAAACTGTGATATAAAATTATTTGCCGATGATACGCTGCTTATGCTTAGTGGAGATAATATCTCTGAAATATCCACTAAGTTGCAAGATGATTTAAACGAGGTATATAACTGGCTGTGCTTAAACCGACTTAAATTGAACGTCGATAAAACTAAATTTATGGTTATATCAAGACATAATTTTGAGAGCACCAAGTTGCAGAACCTAAATATGAACCCATTGAAAGAGTTAATATATTCAAATACCTAGGAATAAAAATCGATGATAAATTGAACTTTAATGAACACGTTGATTATACGGTGGGAAATATAGCCAAAAAATTATACTTTACGCAACGAACTTGCAAATACTTAAGTAAAAGGTACAAAGCCATGGTATATAGATCCATAATTGAACCTCATTTCATTTACTGTCCCACCTTATTTTTCATAATGAGAGATAGTCGGATTTATAAATTGCAGAAACAACAAAACCGAGCAATGAGATTCATTCTTACTAAACGCTATGACACCCCTATCAGAGATATGCTATCTACTCTAAACTGGCTGAGCATTAAACAACAGCTGTTTTACTATACAATGAAATTTATCAAGAATATTACAGATGGCAACTTAAACGATTACTTGAAAAGCAACATTAAGTATGTCAATAACGTACATTCCATAAATACTCGTAATAGAAATTACTTTAATCTACCTGCTTACAAAACCGAAGCAGATAAATGTAACTTGTATTACAAAGGATTAAAATATTATAATGAATTGCCAAATGAGGTTAAATGCAGCAATATGGATGAATTGAAAAAAAATTTTTTAATAATTGT
>NW_016215704.1:0-352 GCF_001687245.7 Rhagoletis zephyria | reverse complement strand
AAAAAAAATTGTTTAATTATTGTAGGAGCCTTCCAATTTAGTGATACATGGGCAATCTTCCGGTCTACCAATCGCAATGCACATACATACAAAGTATACTGTTTCCCCACGCCAACATGGTTATACCGTTCCCAAACGCATCCTTAAAGTAGCCGAAGCTCATCCCGAAACGCATCACTAGATCGAATTCAGTGCATCGCCGTTTGGATGCTTGCTTCGCACTTCATATGCATAAACGGCATTTATACCGTAGCATGTATTGATACGATTCGGAATTTGGCCACATTATTAGGTGACCAGGATTTTTTTAGCATACCAGGAGGACAAATTCTCCATATTGAAAACACAAAAA
>NW_016215703.1:0-1681 GCF_001687245.7 Rhagoletis zephyria | reverse complement strand
GTTGATCATCCTGGTTTAACAAATCAATTTTTAGTTAATTCAAGTGAGTACAAAAATTATTGATTACTCTCTAATAGTATTGAGTAGGGTGGTCCTTAAAATATCAACATCGAAATTTCATTTTACATACCAAACAAAAGCATCCACGAAAATTGGAAATTTTTGAAAAAATTTTTTAATGGTCGCTACCAAGGTTTGAAAAAATTTAATTTTTTTTATAGCAAACCTTCTACAAAATTTTCACTAAATTAATTAACTCGCTGAGTTACGGCTGGTTAAGGTATACATTTTGTCAAATTTAAAAAAAATAACAACTAGTTCACACCCTAATAGCGATCCCTAAAATTTTCTTTAAATTTTTAAACTTTCGTGGATGTCTTTATTTAGTGTTTGAAGCAAAATATGATGATATTTTAGGAACCGCCCTAGAATCGAGCTTGACTTAAATCAGTTGTCGTGTGTTTATTTAATCTTCAAATAGAGTAAATTATTTGTTTATTGACTTTTCTAGGTTCCGAATTAGCCTTAATGTATAATGACGAATCTGTTTTGGAAAATCATCATTTAGCAGTTGCCTTTAAATTATTACAAAATCAAGGATGTGATATATTCTGTAATATGCAAAAGTGAGTATTATGAAATCATAGCTTTTACTTCGGCATAGAACTTTAGCGAAGGTATTACGATAATGCAACTAGCCTGCAAGCTTAGATTAACAGGGCGTGTACGTGCCCAACCTTGGACTCGGAGGTATAATTGTTTATGATGAGTGTTTTCTGTATGTGTCCCAATAGCACCCAAATTCCATTGCTTTAAATCGAGGAAAGAAGTAATAATCAAGGCGTTAACCTGCTTAAACCTGTTCCTTTCCTATTTAAATTGAAAAGGTCCAAGCGTTTCACTTCAATACGTTATCTCTGACAGAATGCTAAAGATGTGTGACCCAACTGTTTCAATTGATTCGACTGCTCGGCTGGAAATCGACACAGGAAGAGGTCAGTTGATTTTTTCTCATTCTCACTACGGTAGCGACTGGAGAGAGAACTCGTTGATAATCACAATCGGTGCAGTAAAGTTGCCTGCATTGACGTCGGTGAGAACTCTCACTTCAGATCTGCTAAGTTTCAGAAGGTCTTATATCGCTTTACCCTCTAACCACCGACATAATGGCCTTCAGACTTTACATTAATCTCGTTTGATCAAGTTTTCTGATATGATCTCTAAATGGTAGTTGTATTTAGTTGTTCGCTGCGTTTATTAGCGCCTCAGAGTTATAACAGCCGATCTCTTCAGCTGCCTCATTTTTCTGCATAATGTTGCTATGTTCAGAAACGCAACAAAGAAGACTCGAGATGGGCCAGTGATGCCCCTTAATCGCCAATTTTTCCAATCTGAATTCTATTATTGTCAGATTCACTTGACTATGAATCAAGATAGTGGCTGTTTCGGTTGAAACCATGCTAATTAGTAGAAGGCTAGCAGCTTCTTTATAGCATAAGCCTCCGCTTGGAAGACGTTGCATCATTTTGCGGTCGTTAAGACCTAACTTATCTGCAAGTCTTATGGATAGCGATTGGCGCCGGTTCCTTTTTCAATTTCTGAACCAGCAGTGTAGATGAATATGCCGTTATCCGCAGCATATCGTCGTCTCAGAAAACGGATGTCGAATGTTACAAAACAC
>NW_016215702.1:0-1681 GCF_001687245.7 Rhagoletis zephyria | reverse complement strand
TTTATTTTATTTTATTTTATTTTTTTTTATTTTATTTTATTTTATTTTCGTTTATTTCATTTTATTCTATTTTATTTTATTTTATTTTATTTTATTTTATATTATTTTATTTTATTTTATTTTATTTTATTTTATTTTATTTTATNTTTATTTTATTTTATTTTATTTTATTTTATTTTATTTTATTTTATTTTATGTATTTTATTTTATTTTATGTATTTTATTTTACTTTTTTATCTTATGTTATTTTATTTTATTTTGTTGAATTTTTTTAAATTTTATTTAACTTATTTTATTTAATTTTATTGTATTTTTATATTAATTTGATTTAATTTTGTAATTACATTAAATTTTATTTTACTTTAATTTAATTTAATTTTGTTTTGTTTTATTTAAATTTTATTTTATTTACATTTATTACATTTTATTTTATTTGTTAACAAAGACACTAACTTCTTTATTTCAATGCGTTTTCTTTGATTCACTTTGATTCACGCGCTTTCATGGTCAATTTACAATACTTTTGTAAATTTTATGAGCTTTCACGCGATGATATTCCAACAACAAAAATGTTGGCTGCGAATTATTAGCTCTTGCGACTTATCCTTCACACCACTTTCACTTATGTAGGCACGAAGATGTTAGGGAAAAATAATTTTTGTTTGGAAAATTTATAAAAAAAATTATTTTGGTTTTTTGTAGTACTTGAAACAAATTTAATATTACTTTTGCCTGCGCTGGTCACCAATTTTCTTAGACTTTGTCTATTTATTGTTTTCCAGCGTTGTTGTTTGCTTTGGCTGATTTGGCTTTAGCTTCGTTTGTCAGTTGTTGCTGTTGTTGGTTGCGTTACTTTTTGCGGCGGCTGCTGCTTACATACATACATACATACATATGTATGCACAACTGCTAGTGGCTTGTCGCTGATGATGCGAGTGATGTTGGGTGGTTGGTTGGTTGGTTTGTTCGTTGGCTGCTTATAGCCACGAGATTCGTCTTGTCGTTTGATATGTCAAGGTTAAGTAGCCTGAAACTCACACAGCATAGTCGTGTAAAGTGTACAGTGTAAAGCGTTTGCTGCTATTCGTTATATACATACATACATATATAATTTTTTCTGATATTTTTAATTTTTTTGCTACACTTTTGCGCAGCTGAATGGGTTTCCCTTTGACTTTTTCTCTTGCGAATACGAACACCTTTGGCATTTGAAAATTTTTATTTTAGCGGTTTTTGAGGCCCATAAGAATTTAAGTAGCCTACACTTGCATTTACTTTGTTAGAATATATTTGCACTTTTTCGCCACAAATAATTTATTTTTCAACCAATTGTCACAGAATTTTCACCTTGCGCACCTTCACGCACGCACACACGCACACTCAGCTAGGTAGGCACAATCGATGCGCACTAATTGCACCGAAATCGCTTAATCTTCAGTGCAGTGGAAGCGCGAAAGACACGTGTGAATGTGTATTGCGAAATTTTCCAGCGCATTTTTCGTTGCTAAATGTTTTGTTTGCCAATCATTTTTATTTTATTTTTTATTTTGATTTGGATTTTGCCAATAAGCAATCGCAATTTAAATTTTTTTTTTTCTGCGTTTATCTATTCAACAAAAATGCTGCTTCATATCCAACGATCCGCTCCGCCTCAGTACTTTTCACATTCAGCTTGTGCGGC
>NW_016215701.1:1086-1681 GCF_001687245.7 Rhagoletis zephyria | reverse complement strand
TGGCTGAATAATTAACATTGGGTCAGGATCGGTAGTCTATATGTATCACAGTTAATGGGTATGAGCTTCACTTTTCTCTTGGATAGCCGAATATTTGCAATAGTGAAAACGATTGACTACGTGGTGGAAAATAGTAGTGACAGCCAGATGTACTCAAGGCATTGGTAATCCCTCAAATTACATCCATACAGGTTCCGCAAGTATCGAGTAAAATACGTTGAGAAATATAACGGTCAAGTCCTGCTCTGGGTACCAGGTAGTCAGAAGCACCTGGTAATGAGGCATCTGACCATTTGGTCAGAGTGGACTCAGACCAGGGATTTGTCGGTCCGCAAACAGTCATAGCACTCCCAGGTGGCAATTGTCAAAATATACAGAAAAATAATAGTCTAGTTATGACCCAAAACAACTACTTTGGGAGTCAAAAAATAAAATGAATTCATGAATATACAATAAAAAATGTTTGATTAAGTACACTTTAATATATTACACATGTTTACTTAGCAGCCTTAGATTTGCCAGTAACACTGGTTTACAGCAAAAATGTTCTGTGGATGCCACTATCCAATTCCTATGTAGAATTGCTCGGTGATTC
>NW_016215701.1:0-1061 GCF_001687245.7 Rhagoletis zephyria | reverse complement strand
TTTTTTTTCTCTGGATACGTTTTCGAGATATTTCCAATTAACCGTTATTCAGCTTAAAGCAAAAATTGGTTCCTTCTAATCACGTATATCTTCCGAACCAATTTAAAACTCTTAATATAAAATACTGCAAATGAGAGCTAATGAATAAACCGTGTATACATAACTTTCCGATAGGGCTTATAGTTTCTGAAAAATTAATTCATCATTCCAGCTTTTTTTATTTTTTAATGAAAAAACGAAAAAAATCAAGCTTTAACAGAAGAAAAATTTAATAACAGGTTCTGTGCCAAATTTTTTCACCTGTTCTGTTACAAAAAAAAAATCAAGTTACTGATGAAGAAAATCGATGGAAAGATTCGAAATAATGAGTGGTCAAATAAAAATGCGCAAGATTGTTTGTATGAAAATTGAGCACGAAAGGATGTTACTCATACGCCGCGTACACTGCTGCGATTTCTGCTTATATTTCATACAAAAAATCTTTGTGCATTTTCACTTGACCCATCTTTATTTCTTATTTACCCATCGATTTTGTTCATCAGTAGTTTTATTTATTTTTTGTAACCTGTTATTTTTTAAATTTTTCTTCTGTTAAAGTTTGATTTTTTTTTTCATTTTTACATTAAAAAATAAAAAAAAAGCTGGAATGATTAATTAATTTGGCAAAAACTGTAAGCCCTATCGGAAAGTGAGGTATATACGGTTTATGGAGAATTTCATTGGCTTTCATTTGCCGTACCAATTTTTGCTTTAAGCCGAATAACGGTAAATTGCAAATATCTCGAAAACGTATCCATACAAAAAAAAGTTAACCCGAATTTCGGAATCAACGTCTGGAGAACAAAAACCAAATTAAAATTTGTAATCCAGTGTAAGTAGTGTTAAATTTTTTGAGCATTAATTAAAGGCAAAGATAAATACATAAATATTTCAAACTTTCGAGCATAAATTTAAATGCATTTTTCATGTTATTAAAAGTAAAAGATTTGAGGTACAAAAAATACTATATAAGTTTATAATAATATTGAATATGCAAAAGAAAACATTTTAGTTAAAAATAA
>NW_016215700.1:0-1681 GCF_001687245.7 Rhagoletis zephyria | reverse complement strand
CTACCGTCCCTGGAAAATACAGTTGACTCCACTTTGCTGTAGAGGACTGCATATATGAGTATTTCGTCACCTGAATTGCAAAAAAAGACGTAACAACATCGTTACTGAAATAGGAAAAGTCGTGACACATTTTTTTTTTATTTTTTTCATTAAATGATGTGGGAGTTGTACTTCGAAGAAATCGATCATATCAATCAATAACTGAATTTTGAATTTTTTAATAGTTACGTCTTTTTGAAAATCTGCGACATGTTTGTTACGTCTTTTTGCATTTCAGGTGACGAAAATCTCTTAAAGCATAAAAAAAACACATGTGTAAATGTGTACTTAGGTTTGTGCCTTTTGCTTATATTTAGCCGGAAGCAGGGCAGCTATAGATAAAATTGAATATTATCACTAAATGCGAGCGTATATTTGCGTTCGTAGGTATGTTTGCTTATTTAAGTGCGTATACGAATGTGAGAGTTTAACATTTCAATTTCGAATTTGTTTGTTTGTGTAATTTGGAAATTGTGTTGGGTGCGATTTACGATAGTTATAACAATCGCACAGTGGGTTCGTGAAAATCTAAAATGGGAGTTCAGTATCTTTCTCGATTTAAAAAATGGTAAACTACTATTTTTGAGCATTGTAAGCCCCTCTTTCTATGAATATGCTGAGCTGCTAGCTCGCTTACTGCTAACCGAGTAATAACGAGTCTCGCTTGTTACCCCGAAATAATGTCTCAGCGAGGATTATTTACTGCTCACTTAAGAGATCTCCTATTTGACTCCAAAGCGAGCAATAAAGAAGTTGAATACCGACAAATCTCTCTTATTTCTCCAAAATTAGGTCAAAGGAAGAGGCTTTTTATTCCTTTTTATTCAGATAAACAAAAGAAACAGCGTGTGCAGTGAGTGTATCCACGTCATAGGTTTTTATTTATCCTTTCATACAGATTTATCTCGTCTGATAAATTTACTTGGGTTTGTGATATAGATCACTCCGCTTGGGTCGCATGATTGACCATTGGTTTTAACATACCGCCATTTGTCAGCGCTTATGAGTAATATATCGGCTTATTATGAAAAATTGCATATCTTCCAACAAATCGACCACTATGTTTGTTGGTATTGTTTTCATTTCAAAATAATACATGTCTAAAAAACCTTTAGTGAAATAAATTAATTCCCTAACTAATTAATGCCCTAACTAAATAAATAAGAAATTTAAAAATTCTAAAAACACCCTTAAATCTAATCTAATCATAGAAAAATCTTTAGCACAACTGAATTCATTGTGGTCGAACTGACTTTACCTAATAGATGCTCTAGTTGTTCGTTTTTCGGCTATCACAGTGTTATAGTGGGAAAATGCTTCTTAGCATTGCTTGTAGGATCCTATATTCGATACTCTGCTATCAGTCTTTCGCTGCTCAATCTAATATTTCACTCTACAAAATAGTCTATAATTTCTTATAAGAATAAAAGGGACCCAGACGGGCATCGTTGTGCACAATGTTGCTCTCTTATTAGTTTATGAATTGTAGGTTGGTAGATTTATAAAGACCTCATAGTAGTCTGCAAAACTTTTAAAAAATTTATAAGACACTTTGTGTAGAGATTTTGGTCTAACACTGATCACAGATTAAACATAGTAATATATTATTAACTTCAAAATTGAGTGGAAGGCTTTTTTTTTA
>NW_016215699.1:0-1681 GCF_001687245.7 Rhagoletis zephyria | reverse complement strand
ATTATTACACTAAAATTGAATGGGCTAAAAAACTGTATACTCCAAAAACGCTTCTGAGAAAATAGTTTGAAATTATGGTTTTTTTTTAAGTGTTCTACAAAATCTTAAGCTTAGGTTTATATGGTCGCATCGAGGTACTTAAGCGGGTTCTTTCAAGTACCCAACCCGCCTAAGTACCTTAAAAAGCTGGCATTTTTCGTGAGGTACTTAAGCGAGTTTTGCTGTGTAATGTTTAGTTAAGTAAAACCAGTATTTTTTATATCCTTTCATATTTTATATCTTATTATATTTAGTTTTGTTGAGTCTCATAGTTTAACACTTTGCATCAATATAAAGTACATATTGAATGAAGCCTAAGCAATAAAAAAATATGTAGTATAGAACCTATTCGTATGCATATAGATAAAAGACTTAAATTTTATTATAGGTAAAATAACCTTTTTTATTAATTCTAAACTACAGTGTAGTCACAAAATTCTTCTTCTTTCGTAGAACGTATGATTGCTTTTATAATTAACACTATAAAAAACATGACTAAAATTATAGCACAACACTTTCATTATATTTTAATCAATAATGTTAAGCGTTTTTGCAAAACGTATTGTTAAACATTAAACGCTTAAAATTAAAAAAATAAATAATAAATAAATAATAAANGACGGACAGACAGTCACCGCTTAATCGATTTCTCTTTTCATTCTGATCATTTATGTATACATTTGTCTATATCTATCTCGATTCGTTTTGCCTGTTACAAACAACCGTTATGTGAACAAAGTTATAATACCCTTGTGCACAAGTGCGCTCGGGTATAAAAAATAAATAAATAATAAAAGTGTTGTGTTATAATTCGTACTATGTTTTTTGCAGTGCACATTAGGTCAAATGATTACTTTTTCTGTGCGAAATTAATAGCCGCTAAAATATAGCATTATTTTTATGTAAAAGGATGGAAACCATTAAAAAAGTGTAAAGTAAATATTATGTAAAAATCGTGACTTGGCTTTTGTAAAACAGACTTTTATATGTTCAAATGATGAGTATATGTGTTTAGGTAGTTCTCGAAAACATTGTCCAAATAGCCTGGTTTGGGAACAAGTTGTTTTCTTACCACACTCAACCCGGAAGGGGTTGAGCTACATAAATAAAATAAGTATGGTCATATGTACATAAATGGTTTCATCTAGGGATTAAAAAAAATATATTATCGAAGTCCCCTAATTAAAAAAATTTATATATTTTCTACATGTCTCGCAGATATGCCTTGAGGAGAGATTCCTTAAGCAGTTAGTCTTTATAAAATACTCAATTTTCACTTAAGATTTTTCCCAAATTGTCCACCAATTNAAAAATATATATATTTGCTACATGTCTCGCAGATATGTCTCGCAGATATCCTTAAGCAGTTAGTCTTTATAAACACTCAATTTTCACTTAAGATTTTTCCCAAATTGTCCACCAATACTATTTATATTCTGACTGCAAATGCTGCATTGTAACACATTTACTAAAAACCGCTGGTAACTTCCTGAAAAGAATACGAATGTTTTTGAAAATAATTTACGAAAAGAATATTCAAATTCGAAATTGCAATCCATAGATTCTCTCAATGATTTGCCTTTTTGCGAAGGTTGCTCATCAATAGTCTTTGCAAATCAGCGCAAGTGTCTTTGTAACATAG
>NW_016215698.1:351-1681 GCF_001687245.7 Rhagoletis zephyria | reverse complement strand
AATAACCCAAGTATTGGAGTATATGAATATAACAAACCATACAAAAAAAAGGAAAATATTAAGGTGCCAAACTTTGTTGACACTTCTTCCAAATTGGTAAAATTCTTGCTCCCCTGCCAAAGCACAAACCACCCTCTTTCTTTTTTAGCCGCCCGTGCAGCTGCGTACATACATACATACCCTGTAGGAAATAGGAGCCGTCGACTGGTGGTAACTATCGTGGCCGTTACTAATTACTTTTGAATTGCGATGACCGCAAAATAGTGATCCCTGGTTTCCTCTGCATAAGATGTCAATTTTTGATATTTTTTTCTGCAGGGTATGTATATATTTATATCTAACTACGAGTAAGTATTTGGTTTGTCTTGCTGCTCTCATTCTGTGTCAACGCAACGGCGTATACAGCATTTCATCAGCAGGCACTCACTTACTGCCCCTTGTGGTAGTGGCACTCGGACAACTTGTCGACGCGGTCATACTTTTCTCTTTATACTTTCCAAAATCAGTTTCTACGCTTGGCTAAATCCATATCCCATTGGTGTGAAAAACTTTCTTACATAATTACTTGCGGTCTGCTAATCTTTGAGTTGGCATGCTTTATGCACTCGAGACGTCATAATAATACATTCACTTGTCCAATTGTTGCATCCCTCACCAGCCTACTACGTACAACTTGCTTTATTCAATGCCTGCTTTTCCCTGCAGCAAAATTTAGGGACTGTCTGGCAAAGCGCTAGTTCCGCCCTACAAATTTCAGAACTATCTCTGAACTACTGAAAAAGGGATGCAGAGTTGGACAGTTGAAACTCATATGTTGCTAGTTGCGCTGTCATCAATGTTACTCATCCTGGTCATGTGAAAGCTGACAAAAGATGCACAAATGTAATATACTATATTTTTTCGATTTTCTTAGACCCTAAAAGTAATAACAAACTGTTTTCGTTTATTTAATATGTAATTCTCTACATAGTTTATGGGGCAACTGCTCAAATATTTCCAAAAAAGTCGTTATTGGTACATTAATGTCATTTTTATACATATCTACGTACGTATAAAATACGAATAAAATCATATAAACCGTGTTTTAAAACTTTATACAAAACAAAGTTAAATTTAACGATTTTTCGTCAAAATGTTTGACCTTTTAATCAGATGTAAAAAAATTTGCAAAAGTGGTAAACAATCTCACTTTGAAATGGGAGTGCTATTCATATGAACGATAATGTACATACGTAAATGTATCACTAAGACCCCGAAATGTGTAGTTATGCATTGATTTTTTTTTAATTTCCAATGTTCTTCATTTCAAATATTTTTCGTTTAGTTTTTA
>NW_016215698.1:0-244 GCF_001687245.7 Rhagoletis zephyria | reverse complement strand
GCTGCAAACTTATAGAACTCTAAAAACTGTCTTCAAAATTTCAAATTTTTAATCAGATATTTTTTATAAATATTTCGAGTATTCTGTTTTGTAGCCCATAAAATTTTAGTGTAGTAAAGTGTAATCTTGCATCTTAAACGAAAATATTTAAATAGGAAAATGCCTTCAAGAGCGTGCGTAAAAAGAGTTATGCTAGATTTCCACTAGGCATTCAATGGCAAACATGACAAATGACAAAGTCGGG
>NW_016215697.1:0-1681 GCF_001687245.7 Rhagoletis zephyria | reverse complement strand
AAATTATTATAGTGCAGGAAAGTATGTGGTGAGATCATGGAAAATTGTGAGGCATTAAGTACTGATGAGCGCTGAAATGAACGCCAGTGTCAGAATTGGTTTGCTCATATTTTTCCCGAAAATATCGTTATTTAAGTTAAACATTTTCCTAGTCGTTCACTATCGACGCAAAAGCATATTTTGGAAATTTTAAAAACTAGTCGTCTTTTTTTTGAATGGCAAACACTATAAACCGTGACTAGTCCATTTATGGCAAAAAACTGGTTTAGCGGTCCCCGAGGAATCCAGGAAAGCTTTACGTTTAGGAATACTTAACAAAAGAAGGATTTGACAAACTATTCACGTATAATTTGGATTTCAACTTCATGGCCACGATACATATGTATACTGCCGTAAACTTCTGCCAACAACGAATAAGTGGTTCGGACCAGGAAGCCAAGAATCCCGTTCCTCAAGAGGATAATAACCCAAAACATCGAAGTCGCTTATATATCAGGTGGAAAGAGGAAACGAACCTCATAAGAATGGCTTTGTATTCGCTTTGAAAAACTTCTACTTAATCTACTTAATGGTATTTTCTCCATACCAAGTAATGATCTTTTAAATCCAAATATCTTTCGCCATGACCGATTCCTTTTCCAATACCGGTGGGTAGGTGGCAAACCTCCTATTTAGTATAGTTCGGATGCGGCGTTAAATTGTAGATCCCAAAATGAAAGCGAGACGAGAAGTTTTTTTGCGACTTCAAAACTCTTTAAGTGCTCGCAGTAAAAATTTAGGTTGATCCCACTAGAAACAAATCGGTTGGGCCTCTGCATTCGAATTCGTTCGATATGTTATTTTAAGGGGCGTGTATCCTTTGGCTGTCTTCGTTTGGAGGAGCGATTTTAAACCAAAAATCCCTTTGGAAAAGTTTTTTTTCCTAGATAACGAAAGTGTTTATGATTGAAAATTAGGCCTGCAATCGTCCTGTGTAAATGCTCGTTTTTGTGCATAGTTATTGTCGCTGCAAGGTGTTCAATTTGAATTGTATTTGGTCGCTAGCAAAGCATTGTTTTTCGCATTTGATCTAGTTCGTATTTTGAACACAAATTCGAAGGCGAAGACGTATAGGAAGGCGTGGGCAAATACAAATAAGAGGACGAAGACGAGGACAAGTACGAAGGAGTACGAAAACAAATACAGAAGCGAATTCGAAGAGGAATATGAAGACGAAGACCAACACGAATGACTGGACTAAAACTGAACTACAAAACTGTATACTCAAAAAATTCTAACATTTCTGGAAAACAAATTTTAAGCTTGGGTTTATATGGGTTTTAATTGAAAATTCCTAAAAATAAATAAGTAAACATAAGTGGTAAACAGTATCACTTCAAAATGGGTGTGCTATTGATATGACCGATACTGTATATGGACAACTTCAAAGCCCCAGCGCCACAGTTAAATATTAACCGATTTCAAAATAAAAAAATACGAGTATCCTTATTTTCCATTTTCTATAATTGTGGCGGCGGCAGCAAGATGATTCCAAAAGGTAGATTCTCCTGTATAAGGCCCAAAAGGACCACCCTAATGTACAGATATTTTGCAAATAGACATGTATCTAGCAAGGCTTACCGGAAGTGATGAGGTATGCCGCGCCGCACCAAATCGCGTACACATGGATTTTTACGCTTCA
>NW_016215696.1:0-1681 GCF_001687245.7 Rhagoletis zephyria | reverse complement strand
TGAAACGTTTAATCTATGTGTAGTTTTTGTAAATATCTGCCTTTAGGCGGCTTTTTAAGAACATTTATGTAAAATAAAATATACATATTGAAGCCCATAGAATTTCGGGCCAATAAATGAATATACTCCTGATCCTATGATTATTAAACCTATTAATGAGCACTTTTCACACGCAGTCCGGATATTAGAGAGATCCAAAATAATAAAACCTCGTAAACTGCAAATATGAAATTATTTTATAGAGAAAAAAATCCCAAAAATAAAAAATAAAAACTTAAAAACAAAGATTATCTTAAAATACTTATACCTAAATTCATAAAAGCTTAAGAACACTTTAACTGCTTTATAAATCGATATTTTGTATGAAAATGTCACTTTACAGAGGTCTTTAAACCTGTTTTATTTTTTTATAAATAAGGCTATTACTATAAATGGGCAAAAACATTTGCTTAAATCTAAAAAAAAATACCTTAAAATCAAAAATGGCGAAAAACGACGAAAAAAATTCGATTTTTTTTTATCTGGGGGCTACAAAAGAAACTTCTGTATATGTACATAAGTAGTAAACGCCTCCGAAGCTTCAGAAAAAAGATGAATTTGAGTAGAGCAAATTGGAATCAAAAATTTTCTTTTATTGAATTAGCTTTGTTCTATGCTACCGGTGACTCATTTGCTTTAAATAAATAGATAAAGAACATAATTAGCGCGCTAACAATACAAAAATTTAACCTTCAATTTTAGCTACTTTTTTATAAGCAAAATGCAATTCCATAAATATGCAAAATTCCATAAATATATACATACATATATGTCGCCGGCTGAGAGTGAAAAGTTGATAAGTCCACTTTTCCTAAAAAATTATATTTTGAAGCAAAATGCCAGAACAATCCACAGTGCATCGTTTCCTAAAAGATCGAACTACCTACATACATATGTATTTTATTTCTAACCGTTTCTATTCAGTGATACGCAAATTTTCTTAGTCCGAAATAGTCGCAAAACATGTGATAAGATTCGTTTGAAGTTGGAGAATTGAATTCGTTTGGCGTCGTTTTAGCCGGAAGTATGCGAAAACTTGTATTAAAATTTTTGCAAAATAAGTGCTTGAAGAAACTGAGTTTGAAAAGTTTTTATTGTCTTTTGCAAAAATTTGAAAAACTGGAAGTAGAGAAACTTTTCATTCTAAGCTAGCGATATGTATGTATATACAATATGTACATATGTAGATAACATATGTACATGTATATCTGTATAATTTCTATTGTATTTGTCTTTTCTATGCTTAAGGTGCTGCCATTATTACAAACAAGATACAATACGAAGTTTCAACTAAATCAACGAATATCTCTCGAGAGGCAGAACTTGTAAAAGAATTTTTATTTTTAGTAAATGACTGTATAACTTAGTAATGTTTGTACATACATACATACATACATCCATATCTGTTTTAAAACGATAAATACGTATACTATATGTGTACATATGAAGGCATTCGTGTAATATAATATGCGTTATTTCTAAGTTGATGAGTTCTATGTATTTGTTGTCTTCAGATTGCTTCTTAAGCCACTTTTAGCCGTTAACACGCAAGCAAAAAAACTTAAAAACTTCTGAATTCCGATTCAAGCTTAGACTATGCTGTTTTTGAAAACCAGTTTTTGGCTATTAATTTGTCTCATAA
>NW_016215695.1:0-1681 GCF_001687245.7 Rhagoletis zephyria | reverse complement strand
CTTTATTAGGTTTTTTATATTTTTTGTTTGGTAACTTTGCTTAGGACTACTGCATTAATTTTTAAATATTTTTTCATGAATTTTCTCTTAATAAATTTACGTTTTGATTTCGTTAAATATTAAAATCAATAAAACATTCGTATTTTTATATAACTGTACATATTCATCTATCACAGTCCACCAGTTTAAGATAAACATGAAAATACTGTCTATATACGTAGTTACTTACATATAACACGATTAATACTAATGAAAACTAAGTACATAAATACATACCATATCGTCACTTGAGTGGAAGATCGACCTATCTCGGCAGCCAGTTCCAAAACTCTATATCTCAGAAAACTTTTCAAGAATGCCCTATTTCAAAAAACTTTTCAAGAGCGTATTTTCGGAATTTTATTGAAAAACACCCTATCTCAGAATTTGGTTGAAGAACGCCCTATCTCAGAATTCGATTCAAAAACGCCCTATATCAGCTGAAAATATATTGAAAATGTGCTGAGATACTGCGTTTTTGAATCGGCAGCTGAGATAGGCGTTCTTCAACCAAATTATAAGGTAAGACGCCCTTGAAAAGTTTTTTGAGGAAGAGGGTTTGCGAACTGGCTGCCGAGATAGGTCGATATTCCACTCAGCTAACCATATATTGAAAAAAAAATCCTAAAACGATGAGCATTTTTAGTAGGTTTCTTACAGGGACGTGAACCGGTTTTGAACCGAATCGGTTTTGTACCGGATGAACCGCTTTTTTCTACTAATTAACTGAATCACTAACCGAATCGAAATTTTCACACAAATGTTTGATCCGAACAGAAAACCGAACCATGTTTTAAACTTTTAATGANTTGTAATTCCCGAACCGTTGAACCGACACAAACACGGTCGAAATTCAAAGACAACGTGTGTTGATGATGACAGAGGGTTGCCACCTGTTTAAAAAGTGAAATTATTTTATAAGTTAAATGAGTTATTAAAATATGGGTATCAATCGAAGGTGGATTGCAAATTTTTTTATTTCTGAACTGTATTGAGCGGGGTTGCCACATGTTTTAAAATCAAAATTCCACTTAATTTATCAGTTAATTAAAATATGTATCGCAGTGTCCGACGAAGGAGAGTTAACAATCATTAGGCTTGAAAATACTTTTGAGGAGGGCTGCCACCTGTTTGAATGTTCTAAGTTATTTAGCTATTTTAAAGAGTATATGAAATATCAAAATATCAAAATCAAAATGAAATATCAAAATATCAAATGAAGGAATTGTAAGAAATCTTTTGTTTGAACATTTGGAATGTTTGGTCGGGGTTGCCACGTGTTTTTGAAAGTTAAATTCAAATTATTCAATTGTATTTTGGACCCGTTTTAGGAGGGTTGCCATTTGTTCGAACAATCAAATTCGAATTGGTTCATAAGTTTATTGAAATACATGTGTATCACAATGTCAGATGAAAGAGATTTAAGAAGATTTTAGTTTGAGAATACTTTTGAGAAGGAATTTCAAAAATGAACATATAAATAGAGATTAACCTGTAGATGTGTGATAAAGTCTTATTTTTTTTTAATTAAAAATTTTTTCCTCGGTATAGGGTGATTTGAAATTTGATGAAAATCAAAACATACACTACGCGAGACTACTCTTCACTCAGAAACGGCTGCACGGCTTTTATGAAAAAAAAA
>NW_016215693.1:0-1681 GCF_001687245.7 Rhagoletis zephyria | reverse complement strand
TTTAAAAAAAAAGTTATCAAGCTCTTAAAAAATCACCCGTTACAAAAGATTTATTTTTATTATTTTTAATTTTTTCCTTGACAAAATTTTAATTTTTATCCAAAATCCACAATCAAATTTTAAACCTTTTATTAGAAAAAAATTAAGATAAAGCTCCTTCAAAAAAAGAGTAAAACTAAATATGTACATATTTGGTAGAAACTTTATTTCTAACTTTTTGCATTCTGGAATGTTCTCGATAAAGTTTTACTCCTTCCACACGTAGGGACTAAAATCTGGAAAGTTATGGTATGTTATTGATTTTTGATTCGAGTGTTAAAATTGTGCCTAATTTGTTTGGTTTTTCATCGAAAAATTGTATTTTTACTGGTTTGAAGGCTAACCCTTTTCCATTGCAAAAGTTATGCTAGATAATGTTACATAGATCATTTTATTATTTCTGCTAAAAAAAATATATACAATAAATAATTTATGTGAAAAGTTAAAAAAAAAATAAATTTTAGTAGAGAAATAGACTTTCGTGCTTAAAAAATAACAGTTTCTATTACAAGATGGGCTCTTCATTTAATCTTTTTCATAACCTCTAATTTGAGACCTTAATTCAAATACTTTGTTTAATTTATTAATAAACTTGTAATAAATGTGTAAAGCTTTCGTAAACCTTTATCGTTTCTCATCCATATCAAAGTATTTCATTTAAATGTTTAGCTAAACTTGTTAATTAAATTAATAATAATTTTTTAAATCAATTATTTTTGAAGCCATTTGTTTGTTAGAATTTTTAAAAAGAAAGTAGAACTTTTCTTGTTTCAAACCTTTTCTCCCTTTTATCCCTTATTATCTCATCATCTTTTCTATCTAAGTATCGATATTTTAGTATGAATGGCTAAAGGCTTATTGCCAGGAGCTTCCGCTGGGAAAATTTCTTTATCGGCACAAATGTCAGTTACAAGGTATTTTTAGGACTTCATAGATAATTTCATTAAAATATCCCATTGAAAATTCTTTTATGTGTACACATCTAAAAATCAACCACTCTAATTCCTAATCTACTGATAAGTAATTTTTACAAAATCTTAATTAATATCTGCTTTTGTATTTTTAAAAATTACTTGCAGCTTTGAAATTCGAACAATAATTTCCATGACANTTGAAGTGAAAAGATCAAAGTAAAAAACTTAAAGACCATAAACCGGAAACCGCAAAACATCGCACCAAAAACACAGCACAAAGCGAAGACCAAAACTGGGAGTGTGGAGTGTGGAATTCAAAGCAACGAAATATTTGAGCAAACGACTGTGGTGCGGTGCGGTGAAAAATGGAATGGAAGACAAAGCGCAATAAAAACTTGAATGTGGCTAAGTAAAATGGCTAACAAAGCAGAAATAATTGTCTAGTACTGGGTCTAGTGCTAGGCCGAAGCGAAGCGAAGCAGAGAGGAAGCGGCCAGCGGAGAAGTGGAGAAGCGTAGAAGTGGATGGAAGCGTGCAATCGAACAAACGCAAAGGCAAGTAAGTGCAGCAACAATTTCTCTGCACACACACACAATTTTAATAGCTATGAGCAAATACATGCATATAAATTCACATACATGTGCATAAAATGCCAAAAGCAAAGGCGAAGGAAGTGACAGGAAAAGCGCTGCAAATGTAGCAAAAATTTAAATTTCACAGACAAGCAG
>NW_016215692.1:0-1681 GCF_001687245.7 Rhagoletis zephyria | reverse complement strand
AGCAAATTTTGGGAAAGCGCTCATAGTCGCTTTTAATTTTTTTTTTTTTCAGAGTGATCAAGCAACTTAGGATTATTGTTATGGTCTCATTTAGCTGCTATGTGAAACACGTTTTTTCGCACTCGGGTGTTTACTGTTTGCCTATACTATAAAGTCGACATTTCCTTAGTGAATAATTAAAAAGCACGTTACACAAATTTTCAGAGTTCGTTCGCTTTCAAGGAAATTATTGCAGAATTATAAAATACAACGTTATTATTTTTACTGGAATGCTTGTTAAGATTACACTGTTGATTTTAATTTACTTAGTTTGGGTCCTGTGTTTACCTGAATTTTTTAAAATCTGCTCAGAAATAGAACACAATTCATTCTGCATACGTCAATTACAATTTTAGTGAATTTTAGTGCAAACAATACAATTTTTGTAATTGAAGGGACTTATTTTCCAGTAGAAACTAATCAAATTGTTTGCCAAATTCAGATTAGACGGGAAGGAAAAGTAGTTGTTCAATAACGATTTGTCTGAAAGTTGCCACTGAACGCTTCATTTGTAAAAATCACCCTTTTTCACTTCAATCTTAACTTTTTTGCTCGGATTTATGTTTGTCGCATAGTTCTATAAACATTTTACATTTATTGTAGTCAATAGAATTTTTCCAAATATTTCTGCTGGTCTTGTAGTCTCACTTAGCACTAGGTGTGTCAGTCACATGAGAGCGTTCTTTAGGCCTACATATTATTTATATAATACGTAGGTCTAAACTTGGGAAGAAGAAAAGGCTTCTGTATTAAATTCGGTGTTGACGGGGCGTATGAGTGACGTTTGGATACATTGCCACAAATTCTGTGTGGCTAGGTACTAAGAACAATTGCCCATCATAACTCCACTGCAGATTAAGCTATAAATTTTACGTAGGTGATAGTTTTGTTTTAATTTATGTATGTAAGAATTATTTTTGTTTTTAATTTATATGAAAATTGTCAGATCGGAGATATCGTTGTTCAATTATGGAACCGGCAGTTACAGTCAATTTCACGAAAGCAATTTAAGTAAATCATTTAAATTTTTTAAATTTTATATGAAAACTGATAGAAAATAAAAAATTATTTTCAATTTAAATTGCTGGTGAAACCGGCTATGAGTGTCTAAAAGCATGCTAAAAAATTAAAACTCAGGAAGTTATATAAAACGTTTCGTGTTGGAAAAGGATACGAATACATATGTACATACATAAAAGTGTACATATACTTCGACTTAGGCATAGTTGTTACTTATAAGCAAACAAGAAATTATTTGTAGCTAGAAAATTGTCCATACAAAAACACTGGCTATCTACCAATCCAAAGTACNTGTTACTTATAAGCAAACAAGAAATTATTTGTAGCTACAAAATTGTCCATACAAAAACACTGGCTATCTAACAATCCAAAGTATTTTGGGGAATACAGTTACTTTGCGAAAATCATACAAAATATTGCTAAAACATACAAAAATCGACCAACTGTCTTCATTACAAATTCTGTTTAGCAGCAACGATTTGTAAGCGAACAATTTAAGCCGATTATGTTGCCTTCGAAACATAACGAGTGCAAATAAATACATACAAACTTATGTATATGTACATACGTATGTATATGCATGCTTCGAATAATATTTCGTTAAATGAGTGCATAGTTAAAT
>NW_016215691.1:0-1681 GCF_001687245.7 Rhagoletis zephyria | reverse complement strand
ATCTATTATTATTATTATTATTAAATAAAAGCTCTGTGTAAATTTTGAGCGAATAATTTCAAAAATGCCAAGTTTTGAGCTGTGGCTCTTTTGAAGACGGTGGGCGATTTGTATAGTAAATACATACATATACACAAATGATGCTGATTGGAAATGCTCAAATGGCAAGCCGCAAATATTGCGTACGCAGGTTAGAGAATTTTTATTCAATTTATTTCTAACTCACAGACCATTAATTGATTCTTTTTTATTTACGTAAGACGGCCATTTATCGTTGGATTATTCTTGCAATAAATTAAAAATGAATATTGTTGAACGTTTTGGAGGCTTTGAACTGGGAGCAATGAACTCGAATGCAGAAATTAAAATGTTTTTAGGAATTATTATTTTTTGCTCTTTTGAAATACTTATAACTTTATTTCCCCCCTACCAACAATTATGTTATATTTTTAATATCTAGGCATGTTAAATTAAAATACATCCTTGTTTTTTTAGCCCATCAACATTTATTTTTATTTATGACATGCATATTTAAGAATTTTTAACAATTTCATTTAAAAACAACCGTTACATACATACATACATAAGTCTTCGGTACGTGTGTTTGTGAGTGAACTCCTCACAAACGACCGCAAATATTTTAATTAAATTGTTTTTATGTGTTTTAGTGGGGCCCTGTAAAATTTAGGTTTTCAACTGAGATGCGAGCTGGCGCTGGAGTCGAGTTATTACTAAAAATCGCATTTATTATCCAATTTGGCTCATATTCGTGATATATATTGGAAACGGTATGGGCAATACTATTGCAAAAAAGAGCTGCTAGGTTGCACTTTAGTCGAGTTATTGCTAAAAATCGTCAAGTGAAGTCATCCGGAGACATCAGGGAATAAAGTCAAATTCTTCTTTTTCTTCTTTATTGGCGCTGTCCAAAACAGCACGCCAGTCGTTTCTCCTCTGTTTCAACTGACGGCAATTGGAAATCCCAAGTGAAGCCAAGTCCTTTTCCACCTGGACTTTCCAAGGCTAGGAGGCCTTCCTCTTCCCATGTTACCAGCATTGTGACTAGGGTCGCCAACATTTTGTAAGATATTTACGTGATATTTACATATAGTACTTCAAAAAAAAACTGAACAATTATAGTACACTTCCAATATATCGACTACTGAGTGGAAGATCGACCTATCTCGGCAGCCAGTTCGAGAGCGATTTACCTCAGAAAACTTTTCAAAAACGCTTTATTTCAGAATTTTATTGACACATCCTATCTCAGAATTTGGTTGAAGAACGCCATATCTCAGAATTCGGTTCAAAAACGCTCTATCTAACTTCAAAATGTATTGAAAATAGGGCGTACTGGTTCGCTTTTTCACTGGAAGGCGTTTTTACATGGCGGGTCCCAAACCCAGCGCACAACCCACTGCTGGAACGGGGGTGGTTTCGCAACCAAATACACGTTTATATAGCGAGCCGCTTGCTTCAAGACAGACACCCGCTTGCAGCTGCACCTACTAGTGAACAGGCACTGAGCTTTTAAACCGAATAAGTCGGAGTGGCCCCATCGAAGCTCCCTCTTTTCAGCCGTGACCTAAGGCTCCACTCGAATTGGTTACCGCATCTCGCACATAAATTGCCCACGTTTCCCAGAGTGCGCGAACGAGGACGCAAGAGTCGGGATTGAGTA
>NW_016215690.1:0-1681 GCF_001687245.7 Rhagoletis zephyria | reverse complement strand
ACGTATGAATGTATACTAAGTATGTAACTTTGTCAAATAAAAATTTTTTTAAATCCGTTGAAGATTTTATAAATGAAATTCGAAAATAGCATTTCAGTCGTAATATCAACACAAAGCATCCAAATCTTTTCAGCAATGCTGCTTAGTCGCGTGATGAACGTTCATGAGTTTGGAATCCGTTTGTTTGTCGATGTGCGGCACTCCGTGCGCTTGCCATAAAAGCCCTATAAATTATCTGTGTTCATATACTATATATATGTACATACACTGGCGATCCTAACTGCGTGCATGGTTATTTTTGTTAAATACTTGCTTTAACCAAAAGCAAATACTAACACAAACTTCAAACTTTATACAGAATTTAGAAAAATTCAACAAATTTTCTTTTTCACCAAAATTTTGAATTTTTCAATCTGAATAGAAATTTTCTGGATATGAAGTTAAATGGCTTATGAAATTCTAGTAAAATAAGTGCACGTTTTAGGCGGCTAAAAAATCGCAGATTGATTTTTGATATTGTTTTTTTTGCTGACGGCTTTTCCGGCTTCAAAGTTTAAAATTTTTATGGAAATTTCTTGAATTTTAAAAATAATGAAGAAAACCGATGTTAAATAAAAGAAGAATAAGTGATCGAATGAAAATGCGCATGCGTTTTTTATGAAAAATGAACAGGAAGGAGTGTACATGGCGTATGAGTAATATTCATTCCTGCTGATTGGTCATACAAAAAAAAAAGTTGCGCATTTTGATTTCACCCCTCATTCCTTTTCTTCAGTAGTACCTTAATTTTTATGTAACAGAACAGGCTTTTGCAAAAATTAAAATAAAAATATAGTTATTATTTAAATAATTCTTTTCATAANCAGAAACCATTAGGCTTATCGATAAGCTATGTATATACGATTTCTGGAGAATTTTGTTAGCTTTCATTTGCCATACTTCTTATTAAAATTGTTAAATTGGTTCGTAAGATATATGTACATATGTATGTACGTGATTAAGTGGAACCACTTTTTGTTTTAAGCTGAATAACGGTAAATTGAAAATATCTCGAAAACTTATCGATAGAAAAAAAATTTGCTCGATCTTCAGAATCAGTGGGCGATTCAACACAGGAATTGGATAGGTACATTCGTGGAAAAAAACACAAATTTGCGATCCATTGTATTCGACGAAAATCACCATGCACTCAGTTTTGATCGCTAGTGTATGCTCATAAGTATGGATATATGTATGTATGAATATATGTACATAGGTATGTATAAAGTGTACATATTTAAATAGAAACATACCGCTGAGTGGATGTAATATTCCAATGCACATTTAGGTACATACATACATATGTATGTATGTGGTAACTTGCGACGAAAATGAAAAGTATATAGAATCTCTTTTGGAAGATCATATCGACCTTAAAACAAACTTTTTCCAAGAATTTAAGAAAAATATTGTGCTAAGGACTACAAATATATGACCTATATATAGTGCTGCCACCCATTTCCAAGGTCAAGCAAGCGATGTGAAAACAGAAGTGAGTGTGAAAACAGCGGCTGGTAGTATGCTTGTAAATGTGGTTGCAGACAGAGCCACCTTCTACATAGACATGTAAGGGAGGTCGCACAGACAGGCAAACTATAAGTGACTGAGAGACAATCACCATCTTTACAAACGGCCCACGACA
>NW_016215689.1:0-1681 GCF_001687245.7 Rhagoletis zephyria | reverse complement strand
AGCATAGAAAACTGAGGAAAACGTTTATTGATAATTAGCCCAGTAAAATAAGATAAATTTGGTAGGAAATTTAAAAAAAATTTGTACCAGCGATTTTTTGATGCAGTTTACTTCTATTTGCACGTAGATCATGGATCCACAGTCTTTCCCCTAAATTTCATTTGACAACATTCCGCTATCTTGGATTTAAGTTTTTTTTTGCGTTTTTTGCGATTTGCAAGCTTTTTTTTGCATTTTTCGTATAAAATGGTTAAAGACAAATATGTAGAGAATTTAATTACCCACATTTGTTACATAGAAGATTTTTTAAAAATAGAATTTTTTATTTTAAAAAATTAGCAAAAACTTCGAAAAAATTTTACATTGTCACGCTTTTTGCCATTTTTTGACAACTTCTGTTGAAATACATATTTCATTTCTCACAACTTCTATACCAACATGTTTTTTTGTATGACGCTTAGATCACGGCCGAGAACATGCCAAACATAGCGATTAGCCCAATAAAATGAGATAAATTTGGTAGGAACAAAAAAACACATATTTGTAACAGCGATTTTTTGATGCAGTTTACTACTATTGGACACGTAGATCATGGATCTACAGTTTCGCCCCTAAATTTCATTTGGCAACATTCCGCCATCTTGGATATTATTTTTTTGAGGTTTGGTTTCAACAGTGACAATGTAACATTTTTTCGCAGTTTTTGCTAATTTTTTACAATAAAAAATGCTATTTTTAAAAAACCTTCTGTACAACAAATTTGGGAAATTGAATTCTCTACATAATTGTATTCAACCATTTTTTACGAAAAATGCAAAATAAGCTTGCAAATTGCAAAAAATTCAAAAAAAATAATATCCAAGATGGCGGGAATTTGCCAAATGAAATTAAGGGGCGAAAATATAGATCTACGTGTCAAATAGAAGTAAACTGCACCAAAAAATCGCTGTTTTGTGCTCCTACCAAATTTATCTAATTTTATTGGGCTAATCGCTATGTTTGGCACGTTCTCGGCCGTGATCTAAGCGTCATAAAAAAAACGTAGGTCTAAAAGTTATGAAAAATGAAATTCTCTACAACTTTGGAATTTCAATATGCTATGTATTTTCAACAGAAATTGTCAAAAAATGGCAAAAACCGGACAATGTAAAATTTTTTCGCAGTTTTTGCTAATTTTTTACAATAAAAAATTCTATTTTAAAAAACCTTCTATACTACAAATGTGGGTAATTAAATTCTCTACATATTTGTTTTAACCATTTTTTACGAAAAATGCAAAATAAGCTTGCAAATCGCAAAAAACCCAAAAAAAAAACTTAAATCCAAGATGGCGGAATGTTGCCAAATGAAATTTAGGGGCAAGACTGTGGATCCATGATCTACGGGTAAATAGAAGTAAACCGCTTCAAAAAATTGCTGTTACAAATTTTTTTTAAGAAAAAGTCTAATTTTACTGGGCTAAATTATAATTGTTGAAATATTTTTCCATATTTTAAACGAAGCTCTAAAAGTTGTAGTATAAAAGCGCGGCAATGGCACAGGCCAAAATTCGTATTAAATTTTTATCGAATATTTGAAAAAATAAAAATTAATGTAAATCCAAAATCTGACTCCTGCCTAATGTTGCAAAGTATCGAATAAAAATTTTTGTAAAACCTTAAATTGTTGAAAAGTTACGTTT
>NW_016215688.1:0-1681 GCF_001687245.7 Rhagoletis zephyria | reverse complement strand
ATGCGTGTATTATCTACATTTAACAAATAAAAACGAATTCAACAAAAAGGGACATATGTACATATTTTCTATTGTCATTCGCGTGCACTTCAATGCGCTCAATTATAAGCAGGAGATGTCAAGCAAAGCTTTGACAGTATACAGAGGATTTGAAACGACAGTATTTGATAACATGCTTTGTGGCCTGACAGCCAAACCACCAAGCAGTCATTAGCTAAAGCGGCTTTCTGTCCGCTCACCAATCTGGCTGCCAACCTAATCAATTATTCCTCTGATTCTATAGGCATGGAGATACATATATGGATGTATAAAGATTGTCAGTTTGCTAATATTTGTGTCACATCATTTCATCAATTGCGCGAGCAAATAACCTCATACATTCCCACACACATGAATATACATATCTATATACACATGTACATATGTATGTGCATACCCAACAAACATTGGAGCATACATTTTCCAACGCTTGAGAAAATCGTATTTCTCAATTTGATTTTCAGTTTTGTTTATCATTTCCATCTAAGCGTTTTCTACAATTTTTCTCAAATATTGTTTATCAACTCAAGAACGGTTTGCGAAACATTTGCGAATATTTTCTTAGCATTTCGTTCCATTTCATTTGTATCAATAATGCAAAGATATCGAAATCTATCTTTAATCTGCTACATCAGCCGGAAAATGGCTACTCGACCACCGACCGTCGGCAAATCGCTCCTCGCTCCAGTGAATTGAAGCTGCTGACCGGACATTAAAACTTAAAGCCGAAAGAAAGAAATAGTCTGCTGCAAAAATTGTGACTAGCGTTCGTCCGATACCACCAAGTACTCGAAGCCTGTACTCATTAAAAGTATTGAGGAGAATACTCGATGATACTTGATTCGATCCATCGATGTATCGAAAACCAGAACTTGTAGGAGACTAGTTTGGCGAGTCCGAATCTGATACTTGTGACTACATAATGGAAGATTTTTGGTCATTGGAGTGATCACCATAAGCTAGTTTACTGAAATTGGAAAACCAATAAGACTGAAGAAAGCCTTTCCGATGAGATATCAATTCATTTGGAAAGTCCGGTAGTTGGTTTAATGAAAACCCTCTACAAAAAACGGGCTGATTGCAATATGCAGTTTCCAAAATTATAGCCAGTTCCGTGCCTTCTTTTCTTTTCATAGCTTCGTTTATTTTGATGCTACAGCGGAGTCGACTACAGACTAAACGAGTTACCAACATCTTTTTTATTTAAGCTTAAACCAAAAATATTGAGATATGTATTAAAAGAATAAAAAATAAAAAATAATATTATTACACTGAACCTCATTAAAAATGTTTTTTTTTGTATTTAAATTTAGTATTTTTGAAATTACGAGGAATGCAAGTCATCGAACATTGATGTTTTTTTTAACTGATACATCGCAAAACATCGATGTGATTTCACAATGCATTGCATCGCAAAAAACATCGATGTATTTTTTACTTGCCCATCCCTAGTTTCAAAACGAAGTACAAAAAATACTAATTTTAAAAATGTGCTTTTTAGTTTTAGAACGCTATTAATGATTATTTGAGATGCATCTCAAATTTAGAATTAACAAAACTGTTTATTGGGTACTATCTACATGTGTATATACATAAGATATGTAACGGGTGATTTTTTTGAGGTTAGGATTTTCATGCATTA
>NW_016215686.1:0-1681 GCF_001687245.7 Rhagoletis zephyria | reverse complement strand
AAAAAAAAATTTTAAGAAACTATTTTTATTCAGAAAAAACTCCAGATTTCGAGGTATTTTGAAATTGGTCCAGCTCACGTAAACCTTAATATTTTTTCGAAATATTTTGGTGGACGTCTTAAAATATAATAGATTTTATAATTCCAATGGAAAATAGTACCGATTTTTTTTGTATGGGGAGTGATGCAGTCTAACGTACATATGTTGATTGCAGTTAATGTGGATCTGTTTGGTTTTGTTATCGATATTTTTATCGATTTTTCTATCGATTTTGTTATCGATATTTTTATAGATTTTGTTGTCGATATTTTAATCGATTTTGTCATCGATATTTTGATCAGTTTTGTTATCGATATTTTGTTATTGAAATTTGTATCGATATTGTAATGATCTTGCTACCGATATTTTCGGAACTTATCGATATAATGATCGATTTTGTTATCGATAATTTTTATAGATTTTTTTATTTTGTTATCCACTTTGGATTCGATTTTGTTTTCGACTTTGTTATCGATTTTGTAATCGATTTTTTGATAGATTTTGTAATCGATTTTGTAATCGATTTTGTTATCGATATTTATATCGATTTTGTTATCGATATTTTTTTCTTAGTTTGTGCTTTCGTTTTTGACTTGCATATGCCTTTAACTATACCACGTATTCTACGTTTAAATTTAGCGGGTGTATCTCCGATACAGCCTGCAGACCAAGACGAAGGCGCTGGACTGTTCCTTTTTTTTATTGCTTTTTACGCGTACTGAGAAGTGAATGACGGGCCTTCCTCAGTGGGAAAATGTAATGTATAGTAATCGAAAAAATAATCAGTAAAACAAACCTTTTCACATTGGAAAATGTATTTTTTTCCCCAGAGCGATGTCCTAAGAAAATATATTATATTTCATATATGCATATGAGTATTTTTTCATACCGATCAGTATTCCAAATCTTTGTAACACAGCTGTACTAAGATGTGATGGATGTCCCATGGATCTCAAACATTGTAATTGTGATGTTTTGATATGTAATTTTTTTATAACATCTTTCCTGTTAAATACTTTCCCGTCTTAAGTCTGTTAGAGACATGATCGCATTTCCGCTTTTATATAAATAATCGGCTCTTCAAAGGGTTACTACTCTAAGATTTCATATCAACCGTACTTCTGTTTTATTTTGTTTTAATTAGGTATCGTATATAGCTAAATACTGCAATACATAAAGCCTTTAGAAAAACATATGTATAATACCAAAACATTTCAATCCTTTCAAAGATAATTATATAACAGTATGTAAGCGGTTAACGCCCACAAAACGCCAAGTCTCTCAATGCATTTTGCTGTAATACTAAATTAACTCATCAACCGCCTGCCTGCCTACGAATTAAAAGACAAGATATTTTCATACGAGTAGATACATATTAAGCAACGTAGTTATGTAAACGTCAGCTACTACTTTTGTTTGTATTATACGTATGTATGTGTATTAGGGTGGTCCCAATACCCAATTTTTTATTTAATCACTTTTAATACTAACGTTATTTTATTGGTCTCCCCATTGCATTTTGCGGGCTTTTGGCGTGCCTATAAATTATAGTTAGTATGAAAAATGTATTATTATTGGGAATCTCCTGCAGAGAAACAGAGTTTTCTGGTAGAGAAATATTGATTTTTAACTATTCTATACC
>NW_016215685.1:0-1681 GCF_001687245.7 Rhagoletis zephyria | reverse complement strand
GAAAAGAATTTAAATCATTACTGTTTAGTGGATTACAAAAGTAGTAAGTTCAAAGTAAAATGCGCAAGGCGTTACAGAAACCATATAAAATTTGTTGCTTGGCAAATCCACTTGCTTGGGTACATTGATGTGCCTTAAGTAGCTGAACGTTTGGGCGTTATCAGGGTAGCATTTACCCCGGAGGAAAAATTAGTCTATGAATGGTCTTAGGGTTTTCCAGTTATTCAAAATACCTCGCGGTTATTTCTTCATAAGACATTCACCTGCAATACACATCTGGAAGTTGCTGTCAACAAACTAGTGAGAAATTTCTTTATTTTCAATCAATTTTTTAGTACAACATGGAGTCTATCTCCCAAAATGACCTATCGACAGTTCAATCATTCATCGGTTTGGGCTGAGATCAAAAAAACTTGGCTTGTTGCCTCATTTCTTTGCGCAATTACTCCTAGTTTTTATACACTTAATCTTTTCATTGAGTCCCTTGCTTTAGCTGACCACCCACAGTGAATAGTCGAAAGTCATTTTTAAAGGAGCGTCATCGTCCAGCTCGTACAGTTCGTTATTCCATCTTTCTGAAAGATTAGAAAGTAGAGGGTAGAGATTTGTAAAGCGTGGTTTTTGTTCGTCGAGAGAGCCAAAAAAGAATTTGTAGGCGAAAATTATTTTTCTTCTGATATCCATGATATGACTTCAATGCTGAAACTTAGCTATACAAGGTCCCTCCACTCACTCACTCTTTTTGTCTTGTCGTAAAGTTTTTATTCTGGTCCTCGTTCATCGCTAAACCAATCTAATTCGCCAGCTTCCCTGAGCTGTTCCGTAGTCTGGAATAACTTTCGATGAAAACTTGCTTGTTTTAAAAGGTCTGAGAGTTGTACTCGAAATTTCTGAGCTGTCCCTAGTGACTGCAGTTTACCGAAGTCATACTTTTGGCGGTGACGCCAGACGTCAGCTCGTCTACAACGCAAGAAGCGTATCCTCTTTCTATCACAACGTGTTCAATTTGGTTTTCGGTTCTTTGATCAAGGGACTCCAAGGATGTTTCGATACTGCTGTCTGGTACTACTAACCAACTACCATGCTTCATACCGCGGCGGAGTCGATAAGCCTCCTTCCGTTGCGAGAGGTATTGCATTAGAGGCTAAATTTCCCGACTTAGGCTTTTTCCAGGCGCTCGTAGAACTGCTTTGTCGAAAGCTCCTTGTACACCGAGAAAAGCGCAGAGACCGATATCTGCAGCGAATATAACCGAAAATGAGATCTACGACAAACATTTTCACAAAACTACGTTTACTTTGAAGACTCTACTCGTCGCGGCACACAGAGAGATTGGGTTTGCGTTCACATATCTAAGGACGTCCAGTGTCTATAGTAAGTAAGCTATGATTCGCTGAAAATCTCTGTTTCAAAAAATAGCTAGTTTACCTAAAAACAACAATCATTAGATCTCAGTTTGGGAATAAATTAGATTTGGTTTGCGTCTGGAAATTATTCAATATTTTGGAAAGCAAAATACTGAATAAGGTGAAAGTGGTTGTCAAGGGATTCGAAAATTGGTTTAATGTACCTGTTTGAATGTGTATGTACGTCGCAATAATTTGTAGTTTGTCAGCGCTAAAAATTTTACTAATTTTAAAAACACCAACTTTCCCTCCATGCAGACAAAATCCTCAATCCC
>NW_016215684.1:465-1681 GCF_001687245.7 Rhagoletis zephyria | reverse complement strand
AGGGAGATCAGTAACAGTAAATAAAACATGAAATTAACTAGAAAGAAACGTCGTAAATTACCAAGTAATTTTAAAAGCTAAATATTTACCTTCTAGTATGGGTGGTTGAATGAGAGGTCGCGCGCACGTTTTATTCGCTATTTATCGCTTATATTTTTAGGTTTCGTTTAACTTTTGTTGTCTTTTTTTAAATTTATTTTCTACAAAAGTCATACCGCAAGCTCTTGGGCGCTGATGCGTACCACATTTGCCTGTGAAGTATGTTTTTGTGTATATGTTTTTCTAATGGTTATGTAGTAAGGTGGTCGACGAAAATCACTGAAAATGCTCAAAGGTATGTATAGTATGTAAGTATTTTTGGAAGCGTCTCGAAAGCAACAAAATATAATTTTTTTATACAAGCAGTTTTATATA
Source organism: Rhagoletis zephyria (assembly GCF_001687245.7). Lineage (NCBI taxonomy): Eukaryota > Metazoa > Arthropoda > Insecta > Diptera > Tephritidae > Rhagoletis > Rhagoletis zephyria. The sequence continues at coordinate 1,267 of NW_016215684.1, read as the reverse complement.
AATATTTGTATGTAATAAAACAATTGCAAAAACAAAGAAAAACAAACAGAACGCAAGAAATACATGTGCATGTACAAATGTATGTATATAAAATAAAAATTTTCCAAAAAACTATTTTCAAATTATTTAAATCTGGAAAATGAAATTTCAACGCTGTTAACTTAAATTTTCTGTTCAGCAAATGTTAATTTCTGCAACTTAAGCCACTGATGAATAGCAAATAACAATAAAAAGAACAAAATAACAACTGAAGTGTTAAAGTAGGAAAATTAGTTCGGCTTTTGTTTTCTATAGCTCTTGAGTTATACGTCAATGTCTCGAATTAAAGAAAAACCAATAGAATTTATGTATTTCAAATGAAAATTAATTTTCGTTTTGAATTATTCACCATTAGGCACACATATTTACATATAAGCATGTATATTAGGGTGCCTCACCAAAACAAGGGGGCAGTTTTTCCAACGAGTTTTCAAAAAGATTTCCGCCAAAATATTTCAGAAAAATATTACAATTTACGTGTGCTGGACTGATCTGAAAATAGCATCAAAAATCTCATTATTTTAATATAATTGATACAATTTAAAATTTTTTTTTATGTACAAAAAAATTGATTTTTCCCCATTTTCCATTTTTTTTTTTTGTATGGAGGGTGATGCACCCTAATGCGCTTATGCATACAGCTCGAATACATATGCAAGTTACTATATGTATTCGACAACCATTGCTGAGGCTCCGGAGCAGGATGGAAACCTGCTTTATGGTCCGGAGACCCTGTAATGTGTAAGAAAAATATTAAGTTGCT
>NW_016215684.1:0-238 GCF_001687245.7 Rhagoletis zephyria | reverse complement strand
TTTTTTTTTTTTAAACATCATTTTGAATTTGCTAAAATACTCTACCGCAATTTATTACTGAAAATGTCCGCTTTTAACTACAATAGTTTTTTTGTTTTTGGTTTCTTCTTTAAAATCTAAATTTATTTTCATAGAAACAGTAAATAGTTATTCAATAAAGTTTTGTATTTATTTTTATTATTATTATTATTTTTTTTGTAGTTATTTGCTTTTACAATTTAGTTACTTAAGTGAAAAA
>NW_016215683.1:0-1681 GCF_001687245.7 Rhagoletis zephyria | reverse complement strand
ATTCCCGAGCGCACTTGTGCACAAGGGAAAAAGTGTGTTTGCATTGTTCCACTTTGCGTTCAACATTTACGTTCAACTCAGCGCAGGGTTGCACGAAAAAAGTTGAATGGCTAAAGATATCAAAATATTCGCCATAAAAAGGTGTTTGCATTTTTCAACTTTTGGTTGAATGGCCTTTCAACTAACCGCTTTCAACAAAGTTGGTCGCCAGCAAACATTTAGCCATTCAACTTTTTTTTCGTGCAACCCCGAGTTGAGTTGAACGCAAATGTTGAACGAAAAGTTGAACAATGCAAACACTGCTTTATATAACATTATTCACATAACGGTTGTTTGTAACAGCCAAAACGAATCGATATAGATATAGGCAAATGTATACACATGTGTTCATAATGTAAAAAGAACACGGTCAAAAATTTGGGTTTAATTTTTAAACTGAGCTGGGGCTACTGCCTTTTTAATCTTTTATAGTCTACTTTTTAAACTAGTCAATAGTTTTAAGCAATTTTTAATACATTTTAATTTAAATTTTAGTCCAGCAGCCAAGAAAATGAGAAAATGAGAAGGTTTCTTATGATACGCATGCGATGAGAGCAGTAGTGAAGGCAGGCGGCATGACACAAAGGGAGCACTGTGGCTAGTCATGTCGGCTGGGCTGGGTTCTTCCTTCACTACTGTTCCCTGCGCCATAGCAGAGAAAAGGCATGCCTTGTCAAACGTCTTAACGGACGGACACACAGCAAAAATTCAAAATTTAAAAAAAATCCGTTACAAAAAAAGAATGCAGTGTTAAAAATCAAATATTTAAAATAAACTGTCAAGCAAAAGTAAACCAAAACCAAACTACGAAACCTAAAATGAAAAGCAAATGAACCAAGCAAAAACCCTAAGGTCGAATATGGTTGGGGCCACTGGTGTAAGTGTGGCCCCTGGTGCTGACCCACCCTCATCATTGTTACCAGTGCACCATATTCCCGATGACCCCATTATTAAGTTCCTAGTGTGCCCCCTAAGGAATGAGTAAAGTCAGCATTCCCATTTAAAAATTACAATTTATTTTAAGAATTCATTTTTCTTATAACTAAATTAATCCTAACATCTAAAAGAAAGTAAGTAGACTTAAACGCTAAGCGTCTTCATAAATCTTAGCTAAGGGTGAGTAATTAATCAGGTTAAAGTAGGTCTAGGTTAGGGTAGGTAGTGTATATAAATTTTCCAAAAGGCAAATATATTTTAAGTAGTAGCAAGTTAGTATACTAAGGTAAATCTTGGTAAGGTATTTTTAGAGAAAAAAATAGAAAGTAAAGGAAGCTAAGCCAAATCAGGTAGGTAGACACATCCGGTGGTTAAGCACGTCAGGTAAGTATAAACAAGGTAATTAAATTTTAATTAAGGTAAGGAGAAGCTCGGCCAAACACTAACATATGTGGAAACGCCAATCTATTATTATTATTATTATAAGTCAGTTAGGTAAGTCTCTAATTCAAGGTGAGTAATTCCGGTAAGTATGATCCTAGTAGGTAAGCTAAGATAAACCATTGATCTCGTTATTTTCCTTAGTTTACTTCTCTTTTACTTTCATTTATTAATTATCTGTATTGCTTTTGCCATTTTTTATTAGTATCGTTAGTTATTTGATTCAGTTCTTTATTATACGGGCCTTTATTTTGTTATTACTCTT
>NW_016215682.1:0-1681 GCF_001687245.7 Rhagoletis zephyria | reverse complement strand
TAAGCAACGTATTCATATTGAGGCATGAAGAAACAGAGCTACTACATTTTATCACACTGCAACTTTATTTTTACAATTTTTATTTTGTTTCTAAAAAAACAAAAATCGGTACTGCTCAAAATTATGCAGCGTACTCCCAGCTCATTGCTGCGAACTTGCATTGCTTACAATGCACAATTTTGGTCTACTCCTGCTGGTGTTGTTTTTGCTATTATTATCATTCTTGTTGCCACACCATTTTGGCTGAGTTGCAATGCCTTGATTTCATTGTTAATTCGGCGAACTTTGCTGAGTTGCATATTAAGTGCGGTTGCCAAAAAAAAACAAAAAAACAGGAAATAAATGCATTTGGTATGCAACAACAATTTACCATTGCTGCGGATAACAAGCGATTCGCTAAATATTTTATTTTCTTTGTTTTAGTAATTTTTCGTTTCATTTCAGATGGTTTTTTCCATTTTGTTGTGTGAACATCCTCGGGTTGTTTTAATTTTAGCAAATCAAAACAAACAATAATCGCACTTTCGTTTCATAGAAAATGAAGTTGCATGGCTTACTAATACAATGATATACTACTACTCATCAGCGATTTTTTTTGTGTAGCGAAATTCCATTTTGCATGTAAGTCACGTGCCTTGGTTATGAATAACTCTGTTGATTAGCGCTGATTTCAGAAGAAAACAGAAAATAATAAAGATCTTAAAAATTTTAATATTTTACGCGGGAAAAATAAGCAGTGGTGAGCTATGTATATAAAAGTGTTGTATGCTTTGAGTTAACAGAAAATGATTTCAAAGCTGTTTTTTGATGCTACAGTCATTGCAATCTGTTGTAAGTATTCATAATTCATTCTCGTCAAAACAGATGCAGGCATCTTCTGCTACCAACTTTCATTGAGGCTTTGAGATAAACTTAAAGCCTTCCATACTCCTGTATTGCTTTACCCACTGAGATCATTCAACTTGATAAGAGAACGTTGGACTTCACTCAGTCAATTGGCAAGCAAAGCCCTAAGCTCTGCAAAGATTCATTCGACAAACGTTACGAAAGCTTAGAAGGGTTAACTGCAACCACATGCGCGTTAGCCCATTTAAGAGTATTATCCAAAGTCGATACGATCAGCTCACTTGTCTCAATAATAAGGAGCTTTGACATACCTTAACACTTACCGACGGGATATTAACAGGGCTAAGGGCTCTATTCGTACCTTGATTGCCAACACGAAGGAATTCAGAGGGAGGTTTTAAACTGAACATACATTGTTCCCAAGGAAAATGAAGTTCTTTTAATTCTCATTACCAAGCTCGAATAGACAAACTTGGACCATTCATCCGAGCTGAAATACTTAGGCTTTATCCCTGACTCTATGCTTGCATTGAGACCTCTTGCTTTTTCACCTGCTTGGCCGTTATAACGACATTAAAGGCGTTGTTATGGCACTTAGGAATAACCCCGGTTAGAGGGCTCTCACTGCCTATATCAGATTCCAAGACATAGAGATATTTCAAGGGAAAGGGTAAGGGTATGAAACTAAATTTATGGAACAGAGTGCAAGCGCATAAACCATTTTAGTCTGTTAATCGGAAGAGTAGACCGGTGTAGCTCCTACCTGGTACACAAGAAGGGCGTCAAGTTCCATCAGGTCATCGCTCGATGCACGAAGAACACAAAAATTAAATTT
>NW_016215681.1:0-1681 GCF_001687245.7 Rhagoletis zephyria | reverse complement strand
AAAATTCAGTGCCATTTCAAGTAAAATAGTGCCAAAAATGGCACGGTTTAAGCCAAGTTGGCAGCCCTGATCGCCAAGGTTTTTATTTAAAAAATCACCAAAATACTGAAAATAGGGCAATTTTCCCCCCAAAAAAAAACACCAATTTTGTGTAGCTGTGTTTAATGGTATTTTCGCATATAAAGCTGTATGTTCAAATATTTTAAGTAATCACACAATGAAACTTGTAAATATTTACAACTATCCGCAGTTAATCAATTTAATAAATTTGATTTGCAAAATGTTTTTTTATTCGTAAACCNTGTATGTTCAAATATTTTAAGTAATCACACAATGAAACTTGTAAATATTTACAACTATCCGCAGTTAATCAATTTAATAAATTTGATTTGCAAAATGTTTTTTTATTCGTAAAACAATTTCCAAAACTTTACTTGGTTTTTCTAGAGGCTTTATTTTCATGCAATTGCTTACTTTTGTACAAATGCGCACACCCAGCTAATTAGCAGAATATTCTATGGATTCCGTGATAGAGACTGTGTGAAAATATTGCGTTTGGATTATCTTGGAGCATATTATCCAGAGGAGAAGCTCGGCCAAGCACTAACATATGTGTAAGTCAAATACAATGTCACCATAGAATCACGTTTTTATTATAAAATTGCCTTGAAAAGGGCACCAAAGAACAAAACAAGCGCTAAACTAAACCATTTTCGCCTTTTAATTCCCTAAACGCACTTAATTTCTTGCGAAAGGCCCTAAGTTGGCAACAGTTATATCGATGTCAAATTTGCTCATATACAAGCAGTGTTGCCAACTTTTGAACTTCAAAAAGCACCAAACCTTGGAAAAAAGAACGTTTTACCGCACTAAAAGCACTAAATTTTTTTTTAATCAAAGGATACTTTCTTTTATAACAGTATGTAGTAAACAAAAGTAAAAAAATAAACAATATTTACATGTGTAAATAAATACACATTCATGCTTACGAAGTAATACCGAACTGGTAAAACTGGTACATCTGGAGAAAGAACAATCGAATCGCAACAAACGAAATGCAATTTTGAAGGGGAAGAGTAATACTTAATGATATCCTAAGTAGAAATGAGCGAAAAAATTTGTTGTTTTATAATAAACCGTGTTTTTACACTTAGAGGTTAGGATATCTCAAAATTCTGACGTGGTAGAGAAATTCTGCAGCCAGATTTGGATTCAGCACCGAAAAATCTAAAAACCTATGAACTCAGGTGGCAAAAAAAGTTAAAATTTTTCGGACTGTGTAATCAATCAACAATCAAGAAAATAAAAAGTAAACACTTCACTTATCTGCGTGCTAGCATTTTCAACGCGAATACAATTTAACAAGAACGCAAGAACGAGGGTTTGCAACTTCATCTTTTTATCAATCATGGTTTGCATTTTAGTGCATTTAAATTTGTAGATTCTTGTAAATTCAGAAATTTTAGTTCAGAAAAAAGCACTAAAAAGGGCACTAGGCACTAAACCATTTTTTTGGCGTTTTAATTTTCAAAAAGCACTAAATCTTGGCAACTATGTATACAAGCATGGACAGAGAGTGAGCGCCTGTTTAAAGAGCGTAAGCATCACATGCAAATACATACGAGAGCGTAGCAAAGCGAACGCAAATTCATTCAAACGTAATTGGCACACTAACACAATC
>NW_016215679.1:0-1681 GCF_001687245.7 Rhagoletis zephyria | reverse complement strand
TATTAGTCTGGGTCAGACCCACCTCTGTTACTTTTGGTACATACTTGGGTGGTTGAGGTTATGTCACTATATAAGGAGTAGGGATGTTGATTTTTTCGCTTTTTACGATCACGGGATTTTCGGGATATCGTTATCACAATCCCAGGACATTTTCAATACTTACCAGTCCTTATGCACCCAAAAAATTGAATCTGATTAAATTCTAGAGAATTTCCTCTTTAATTTGACACCCATACTTCTTCTCTAAGCACATTTCACTGAATTTTTTAAGGAATTTTTAATTACTGATGTTAGGGTGAAAAACTGAAAATGCAATTTTACTATATCTGGCCAATGGTTTCGCGAATATATTGATTTTTGTGGGTAAAATTTACTAACGCACGGTATTATATGCACTTTAAAAAGTGCATGCAAAACTACTACTGAAAAGTGTTTATATTTCAACCAAAATCTGTTCAGGTATACGCACAAGATGTTCAAGATTTGATTTTGAACATGAATTTNAATTTTACTATATCTGGCCAATGGTTTCGCGAATATATTGATTTTTGTGGGTAAAATTTACTAACGCACGGTATTATATGCACTTTAAAAAGTGCATGCAAAACTACTACTGAAAAGTGTTTATATTTCAACCAAAATCTGTTCAGGTATACGCACAAGATGTTCAAGATTTGATTTTGAACATGAATTTTTTAAAATATACACATGAAATGTTTAAAATTACCAGCATTTTGAAAGTAAAAATATATATTTTTACAAATAATAAATACTAAGTGCCACTTCTAAATATATATAATCAGAAAATACTGAAAATTCGCTTCAGATAACACGCTCTTTAAAATACATTTATGAAAGTGTTATGCACAGTATGTAATAAATAAATAAACTTTTTAAAGTTTCATAAATTGCATTTTATTTACATAAAATATACAAAGAACTCAAACATTTTCAACCGGCTTCAAAAAAGGGGAGGTTATCAATTCTTGGGAGTATTTTTTCTTCTTTTATATACCTTAAGGGTCGTCCCGCAATTTGGTTTAGTTCCGATCATTAAATCAAGAAAAAATTAACGGTACTCCTAAATTTGTATATGAGAACTGAAGTCGGTTTTGCTTTTTGCTTAAAAATTACTTGTTTAATAAAAAGTCCTATAAACACAAGATGCACTCAACTTTCAAGTAATACAAAATTTTACAAAAGAATTTTAATATAAATAAGTTAAATAATTCCATGAAATTTTTACACTTTTATGTTCATTTTCGTCGATTTCTGGTTTCTCATTTCTTTAATACTTCGAATACCGAAAATTTAACTGAACTTTTTTGAATTTTTATCATGTAGCTCATTTTGGTGAAACGAATTCGAAGTTAGCAAATTAAATCTTCGAATGCTTGTCAAGTACATATCAGTGCTAAACTTTTTTAGGCTGTCAAGTGTTAAAAGCAACAGTAAGTGAGTACGCATTGCATGTTTTTAGGACAATGTTTTCATTCGCAGTTAAACTTTAAAGAGCTCTCAAGAAAAACGAACAATTCTTACAAAATGACGCACAAGAAATGGAAAAGAATTTTTTTCTATCAGAACCCATTCCTTGTGTGCGCTAATGCTAAGTGCTCATATTTACTCAATTTTAAACACTTTGTGTGTAGTTTTTCTCTACGTGACAAATTTGATATGT
>NW_016215678.1:0-1681 GCF_001687245.7 Rhagoletis zephyria | reverse complement strand
TAAAAATGGGCGGTATTGGAAAAGAGAGCGTGGCACCTCCCATCTTATAAATAAAGAATTAGTGCAAGATTTCAACCAAATTTATACGNATAGAGGTATAACAAATAATTCCATACTCATGGATAAAAATGGGCGGTATTGGAAAAGAGAGCGTGGCACCTCCCATCTTATAAATAAAGAATTAGTGCAAGATTTCAACCAAATTTATACGGCAGATGGTTTGTGTTAGGTTTCCCCGAATTCGGAAAAGGGGGCGTGGCACCACCCATACTAACAAAAATTTTCATCTGGTATATCTCTTGAAATATTTGTGGTAGATTACTTAAATTGGTAGCTATACGTGGCCTGTGCAAGAGTTGGCATTCCAAATTGTTTATTTATTCATACCCAAGATGGAAAAACAAAAAATGTTGTGTATCCAAATGTGTTGGATTAAGATTTAAAATAAAGAATCAAAAATTTATGAGCGAAGAGTTAAATTCATGAAAATAATAAAAAAAAATTTTAATGTCAATGATGAAATGAAAAGGGCTAAAAAAAGGGCTAGGGGCAATTTCAAATTTTTGTGGCCAAAAAAAGAATTTGGTAGCCAAATTTAGCCACCAAAGGGCTAAAACGGCAACACTGGTGGCGAATACTGCGGCAACGCGAAGCGAACAACGAGAAATAGGCAGAATCAAGGTGTATTAAACAAGGTGGTGTTGGGGCGACAGCTGAGTTTTTCGCCGTGGAGGCCATTACGTCAAAATGATGTGTTTGTTGTAACTCATACCAATGACAGTATGGACATAAGCGTATAATTTGTTAGTGTAATTTTTTACTTATATACGGCCAACACCGCCTTGTTAAATACGCCTTGGGCAGAATGTTCGAGGAATGACGTAGAATGTTCCACAAAGAGAAACGTCAAGTTGGATGAACACTGCGAACAGCGAGAGAGAGAATGAGCGATAAACTTCTGAACGTTCTAGAGTTGCCATAAGTGCGAGCGCAGGTATATAAGGGCGCCGCCACAGCGAAGTAAGTTAGTTACAAGCCAGCAAGCTACAAGTAAAGTGTGTTGCGAATAAGCAAGCTATAAGTTTAATTAGGGCTATTCGCGATTCGGTGCATAAGAGCTGACAAATTTATACAATTGCAGAAATATGCCATGGATTGTGAGCGACCGTTATTAAACTGTCATGGTAAAACTTTTTTAATCAGTTGATAGAAATGTCAACCAGAGTTGCAATGCATAGCACTTTCATGCTATGGATTTTCGGTATTGCAAATTTGTCAAGCTTAGATTAGAATGATGCGTTTATGAATGAAATAGTTATTGTTGTATTTGAATATGCGCGTAATTATGTAAGTGTGTATGTATGCTGCCGTGAGTTGTACATATCTACATTTGTANCGGATTGACAAAGTTGCGCTTGTTGGTGATGAATTTGCGGGGAGATGTGCTGCGGTTGTTTTTATGAATGAATTTACTTGGCCTTGAGAAATATGCGCATGCGTTTATGAATGAAATAGTTATTGTTGTATTTGAATATGCGCGTAATTATGTAAGTGTGTATGTATGCTGCCGTGAGTTGTACATATCTACATTTGTATATACGTGCGTGGTACTTACTAAGTACTACTTAGTACTACTTAGACAGCAATATGCACGTATGTATGGATGTACTTATATATGCAT
>NW_016215675.1:0-1682 GCF_001687245.7 Rhagoletis zephyria | reverse complement strand
TTTTTTTTTTCAATGGATTTGTATATTAAGCGAAATTCTTATTGAACAAATTTCCTCGCTTCATATTCGCTTTTTTTAATAAAATGGAAAGCAATTTACTTTTTCTCCATGTTTTTATTTTTGAGACCTGCTCTTATCCAGCTGACAAATTAGTGACTTTTTTGAGACTAGAGGCGTGAGACAGCGTACTGAATACCAAATAGTCTCAAAATCCAAGCTCACCACCAAAAGTCACTATTAGTGACAAGAGACCGCTTACTGAATGCCAGGGTAAATTGCATTGCAATTGCAGTGTTGCCGAAGTTTGGGGAAATTGTATGTAAAATACTCTAACGTTAGTCATTTGTTTCTAAGAATATATATTGCTAGATGTGCATAATATTTGTCCACAAAATGTCAAGAAATAGAAGACACCATGGTTATCAGTGGAAAAAGTTATAAACAAAAATTATTTGGAAATGCGAATTTATGATCCTACATCCTACTAAGTAATATTATAAATGTGAAAGTTTGTACGTTTGGGAGTTTCCTTATGACCTAGATTGAGAATTGGCTACTTTCTTAAAAGAGTAACCACCTGTTAAAAAAGTTTAATTAAATTAATAAGTTCAATCAAATAAAGACAACAGTACAATTGTTAAACGAAAGAAGGTCTGAGAGGGTATAATTTCGATAATAGTTTTGAAGAGGGTTGATACCTGTTTGAAAATGAAAATTTTCACACAGATAGTTTATGACTTTGATTGAAAAATAGCCTACTTTTTTAAGAGCTTACCCGTTCAGAACCAAATGTGGCACACTTCAAGCAGACTTCCCAAAGGTAGTCATGGCTGAAAATAATTTCGACATATTAAGGGGAAGTATTTGTGGTACAGTGCTGGAACTTAGTATCGAGATACAAGAAATCAATTCTATGCTCACACTGCAAATCTCTGGAGCTGTTTATGGCAAAGTACTTGAACTTGCACTGAGATATGTATTTATTATGCACGTACGGTAATCAAAACACAGGGCAACACTGAGTTTGGTGCGGCAAACTTAATTAGATGATTAAGAATCTGTAAGTATAAAGTTTCCATCAGCACTAGACGTCAAGAAAAAATTGCGTTTTTTGCAATAAATATTTGAGAAGCCGAAGCAAAGAAACAAAAGACTAAGAGGCTTGAATTCAGTGGTCATAAGCAATAACCGCCTAAGTGGAAAAACCTGAATTCGAGAAAAACATTTTAAGCATTTGGATTGTAATGATAACCTTATGGGGAAACCAAATAATGTTCGTCTATAACTTTTTAAATATCCTAGCTGGCGAGATAGGGATCTCACATACGCATGGAATAGTACCCTGCAGGGAAAGGTACTAGTTGTGAACTAGAATTCTACCGGTTTGCGTTTCAGCCGAACTAGTTCACGTTCTATCCTTTTTCAATGTTAGCGACTGGTATTTTTAACATTGCGATGTCCTACGAGATGTCAATTGTCAGGCTATGCATCAGCAACTACTAGTATATATACTATTAGCATCACACCAGCTGATGAGATAGTCCGCCAATTCATGCCCCGTGAAAAGCATAAGTGTGCATTTTTGCTCACGACGCTCCAGCAGTCACAATGGCCGACAGAGCAGAGCACTCGTGTGGTAAGCCTGAGGTCCCAGGTTCAAATCCTGGCGCAGGTAAAATTTT
>NW_016215674.1:0-1682 GCF_001687245.7 Rhagoletis zephyria | reverse complement strand
TATTGTGGTTTTTTACACTGATATCATCATTCTCTAATTGCTAGTACCCTAGTCTGCTCTTTCTAATCTGCAGCTTATTTACATAACATGGAATAGAGACATGTTTTAGTGGATTATGAAGCCATAAATTAACGCTAATCGCTAAAGCTGCTCAATTAAATCCAATAATCAAAATATTACTGAAACTATTGTCATAAAACCTTAAGTTTTTATAGGCAGGAGTTTGCTCCGCCCAATGCCGTGAATAACGATTTCGTGCTCAATATTACATTTCGTGTTGGATGGCTCTCTTTGGTAAATTGGTACTAAAAGAACAATCAAATTGCAATATTTTACAAGCACTCCCAATCAATACAAATGGTAATTTGATCGTATTACAAATTGAATGACAAAATGTGAACTGCGGTGCCTACCACCGAGTTAATAAAGTACAACATCTGTTCACAAATCAAATGTGACACGCGAAGTTCAAAGCAAACCAGCCAGAGACTTGTGTAATTGCTTAAGGCTTGTTCAATGGTATTTGTCGTCAAATAAATGAAAACACATTTAGGGGATTCACAAGACGTGTTATCCGTCGTAAAATCTTAAGCCNTTCGGTTTAGTTAGAAATCCCCTAAAACCATTTTAATTAAAAAAGATGTTAACCTTAAGATTTTACGACGGTTAACACGTCTTGTGAATCCCCTAATTGTCAAATGGAATTAAAAAACGATATATCGATTGATTTTGGTCGGGATACGTCTTCAGTTTTGTTTGCTAAATCGGCTATAAGTCCGTTTCTGGTCCTTAATATCATTAATAATGATATGAAAAGATATGAAGTAAGATTTTTGCCGTCAAAATAAACATAGTGGCAATGCAAGTAAATTCAAGTCTTGCAAAGGGCCTGTTCGAGGCACGTAATAAAAGCGGCATTACTGTTGTACTGTTGAAAATCTGCAACATTGTTGCAATTGCCCAACTGAAATTCACACCAAACGTGATACTCTTAATAATTCGCACTGCGGTTGTGATTGCAACTCGAACAATCCCACAGCTTAACAGCTTACTATGAATGTATGAATTCAGATACAGCCGTCCACATAGCCAAAACTTTGCAGCGCTGACGCCAACACAATGCAGAGAGATGACCAACTCTCAACTTTTCGTATGTAGACGGCCCTTTGGTCTTTTTTCCACTTATATGCAGATATATTAGGAGTATTCTCGCAGTCTTGAAAATCCCTTGCACGGTGCACAGTTTACAAAGCTGTCCCATATGAAAACCAATTATCGTGCAATCTGTGCACCGTGCAAGCGCTTTGCAACAACAACAACAACAACTCAGAGAATACACCTTTTTGTTTTTACATTTTTTTGGTCACAAATTAATTGCATAAATTGAGCAATTTTAATTTTTAATATCCTTCTGGAGACACTAATAGCCGGTTTCACCAGCAATCTAAATAAAAAATTACTTCATATTTTCTGTAAATTTCCATATAAAGAGCGTGTGTAAATCGGTAACAAAGTTTGCGGCGTGTCAATTTTTGACAAGTATGAGGTGAATAAAATTTCAGTAGCTGTTGTTGTTGTTGTTCAGTAGCTCATGAGGGCTAGTGAAGTTTTTGACAATGGGCGTGTGTGAATCGGTAACAAAGTTCTATGGGGAAAGCTGTTGAATAATATTTTTACTATGG
>NW_016215673.1:0-1682 GCF_001687245.7 Rhagoletis zephyria | reverse complement strand
TGAAGCAAAGCTGCCATTTAGCCAGCCTTCATACGTTTTAGTATATTCGGAATAACTTTCGACAGTTCTCAATGCGAGGCAAGCAAAGCAAGCCTGCATTGGGCCAATACCTTTAACGTCGAAAAGCTTCAATCAAAACAGACGGAAATTTATTCGCCACTCGACTCACACACCTGCTCTCTGAGAGCACTCTTCATCAATCCGACATACGCGAGCAGTGGAACCACGTTTCCCGATCATTAAGTACCGCCGCCGAAGAAGTAGTCAGATTTCAACGAGCCCGAAAGAACAACTGGTACGATGAGGAGTGTCAGGAAGCTGCAGAGAAAAAAGATGCCGCCTACAGGGCCACGCTGGGATCGGGCGCAACGAGCGCTATTTGGGACCGCTATAGCAATTTGAAGAGGGAAGCGAANCAGAGAAAAAAGATGCCGCCTACAGAGCCACGCTGCGATCGGGCGCAACGAGCGCTATTTGGGACCGCTATAGCAATTTGAAGAGGGAAGCGAAACGTATTGCCGCAATAAGAAGAGAGAGGCAGAAATACGTGAGTGCGAAGAGCTTGAAATGCTGGCCGACAGGAAGAATGCCCGAAAATTTACCAGAGAGTTAGGCGACTTACGGAAAGTTTAAAGACCAGGGCGTACTCCCGTAAGAACAACAATAGCGACCTAGTTACCGATGTTCAGAATGTACTTAAATTATGAAGGGAACACTTTTCCACCCTAGTGAGTGGTAGCAGCACGGAAAGTTGTGGAGAAGAAGAACCCGAGCCCCCAGTCGATGATGACGGAGTCGATGTTCCACCGCCTGACTATGAGGTACGAATAGCAATAACGTGGCTGAAAACCAACAAAGCTGCTGGAGCTGACAGCCTGCCAGCTGAGCTATTCAAGTACGGTGGCGAGGAGTTGATAAAGTGCATGCATCAGCTCTTATGCAGAATAAGGTCAGATGAACGCATGCCCGACGATTGGAATTTAAGTGTGCTCTGCCCAATCCACAAGAAAGGCGACCCCGCCATTCGCGCCAACTACAGCGGGATCAGCCTTCTAAGCATAGGTTACAAGGTCTTATCGAGCGTATTGTGTGAAAGACTGAAGCCCACCGTCAATGAACTGATTGGACCTTATCAGTGTGGATTCAGGCCTGGAAAATCCACCGTGGACCAGGTATTCACAATACGCAAAATCTTGGAAAAGACTCGCGAGAAAAAAATCGACACTCACCACCTATTTGTCGACTTTAAAACCGCTTTCGACAGCGCTAAAAGCAGATGCCTGTACGCCGCTTTGTCTGAATTTGGCATCCCTGCCAAACTGATACAGCTGTGTAAAATGGCGTTGAGCAATACCACCAGCTCCGTCAGAATAGGGGAAGACCTCTCCGAGTCGTTTGATACCAAACGAGGTTTGAGACAAGGGAACTCCGTTTCGTGTAATTTCTTTAATCTGATGCTGTAGAAGATAGTAAGAGCCGCAGAAATGAACCGCTCAGGCACAATACTTTACAATTGCTGGCGAATGCCGACGACATCGATATTATCGGTAAAAATAAGGGCTACGTCTGTTCTGCCATCTCGAGATTGTATAGAGAAGCAAAGCGAATCGGTCTGGTGGTGAACGAGGATAAAACGAAGTATCTCCTGTCATTAAACAAACAGTCAGCGCATTCGCGCCTTG
>NW_016215671.1:0-1682 GCF_001687245.7 Rhagoletis zephyria | reverse complement strand
CTTTTTATTTCAGCAACCGCTAACTCAAAAAGATTTAAAGTCAGTCCAACAACAATAACCAAACTAGCAGACAGTTTTGCACACTCCATCAGTTTTGCATTTTACAGTTATCCTTTTGCGTGGTTTGAAGTTCTTAATTGTAGTTTTTTTATTAAGTGATTACCGGTAAAAAATAGTTAATCAGCAAACATAAATAAAACACCGGCAGACAAAGCCTTGGTTCCGTCTAGAGCCTGGCAAAATTTCCATAACTGAGATTTTCTCGACAGTGCCAAAAGAGTTTCTGCCATTGTCATCTCTCGTGGACGGGCGCAACCACGCAATATCTTGACTTGGTTAACCAGTTCAGGTGCTAGTTACATTTTCTCTAGTGCGTTTATGTTGTCAGCCCCACGACAGTATCTATCATGCGACAGCCTTAAAAGGGTAACCTTGGCGAGCACAGGATAGGTTGTCCTGAAGGTTAGTTTATCTTCTTAGACACTTAACTAACTCCAGAATAATAAATTCCCTTTGGCATAACCACTTTTTGGTATTAAGAAGATTTCCTTAAGTGAGAGACTTTTAAGCAGTGTCTGGACTGGCTGTATTCTACAAAATCCTACCTGGGGTAAACAATCCTGTTGCTGGCTAGGTTTTTCCTGAAAAGCTCTGGTAAGTGACAGCCATAAAATAATAAACTGTCAGGGCACAGGGAATTTTCTCCGAAGATAAACTTTCTGTACCAGAGGTTGGGCTGGCTGTAGCATACAAGAACAGTGGATCTATTTCATGTATGGAATTAACAAAAGCAACCACGCTGTCAAGTTTAAATAGCGGTAAGTCAGCTGCATTTGATAGTAGTAGGTTGAATAAGGAAATAGATTAGCAACAAGAGCTTACGGGGCTCAGTGGTTAGCGCTTCTGACTTTGCACATCGATGTTGCGGGTTCGATCCCAGCTGATAGTCTAGAAGAAAGAAGTCTGATGAGGAGATGTGGTGATCTCCGATATAGCTGCTATAATTTTCGCCGCTTCAATAACACTATTGAAGTAAATTATTACATTTCAGGGAAAATAAATTGCTTGGTTTTTATTCATATGGCCCAAAGTAAGCAAAAGCATTCTTTTTTACGGAATTTTTATTTAATGCAAAAAATTCGAAAACTGTTAATTAAATTTGCTTTGCATTCTGTAAAATTTACTGATCCTATTCTTCCGTACGGAGTTCGTTGCCAGCTTTTAAATTTAAATGCATTGCATAACAGGCGTGCTTACCTTGCTGCCTATTTTGTGGTTGANCTGAACTTGTTTCGTTAAAAATGCTAATATATCGAGAACGAGAACAGCTAGCGAATAAAAGTCAAGCGCTTAAAGGCTTTCGAGATGGAAAATTCAGAAAAATAGTTTAGTTTGAAAAAAATTACCTTGCCGTTTCAAATGTCGCAACTTTTCCGCACTATTAAAATTTCGAAATCGAAAAATTAATTTTCTCGCTCCACCCTACTTTATGTAGTATGTGTGTGCGATTTGCGCGCTTTGAGTTGCGGCCACACCTTGCAACTTTCATTTCTGAAACTAATTTCCGAAAAGTAACAGAAAGGTCTTTCTGGCTGTTCACACATGGCAATAATATTTCTCATTCTCAATTTGACAGCGATTTGTGTGGAAAGTTGGAAATATTTCCAAGTCTGGCGCGCTCT
>NW_016215670.1:0-1682 GCF_001687245.7 Rhagoletis zephyria | reverse complement strand
TTTGGTATGGGGGATACATTTCTGCACTTATCTTTTCTACTCCAAATTGATTTCTAACCCGCCCTAATGACCAAACGTCAGCCCCATCGATTGTGTTCTGTTATTAGTCCTATCTCTCAATACTTCTCGGTGCGAGCCTTGATGTAGAGAACAAAGGTAGCGACCATCCCGTAGCGCTATTCCACTC
This sequence comes from Rhagoletis zephyria, assembly GCF_001687245.7. Lineage (NCBI taxonomy): Eukaryota > Metazoa > Arthropoda > Insecta > Diptera > Tephritidae > Rhagoletis > Rhagoletis zephyria. The sequence goes on along the minus strand of NW_016215670.1, from coordinate 1,495 downwards.
TCAGTGAATTTGACAGAATCACTGTTTGTATGACGTCACACTTGTGCAATTTGTTTACTTTTTTCTCACAAAATTTCGTCTTCTTACTTTCTTGCCCGCGTTTTGACATTTCTCTCCCGCAACTGCACCAGTGTGACGTCATACAGAAGTTATTCTCAAAAATCCTCTCTGATGGCTCAATCTTGTATTCTAACATTCTTAGGTGTGAGTCTTATTCATGACATCCTTCATGCACCTAACAGATCACGATATGCTAGGCCCTTTGACTAGCTGGTTCCAGTCAAAATTGAACCTCAAAATAACCGCAGAGCGGTAATACAACAGCCTTGAAACGTGCCCGGTATACACATGAGTTAAATCTTGCAACTGAGTTAAGCTTTAACTTACATTTCTGGTATGGTTTTAAAGAAGGGCGAGCGGTTTCTGAGGCCTTAGAGAAACCNCTATGCCTCAGAGCCCAAGCCTTACTAACAGTTCTCCGAACTGTTCGAAAACTTTCTGCTCAGCATAAGTTGTCCATGTCGGTGTCCTATTTACCTGAATCCCTAGATACTTTATTTCCGCGAAAAGATTTAGGCCTACACCTTCCTTCCGCGTAAACAATACAAGGCTTGGCTTGTTGGAATTGACAGAAAGTTCCTGCAGCACTCATCAATCTTAGTCAGAATCAGCGTTGCCGTTTTGGTAATTTTTGTGGCAAAATTAGTAATTAATTTTTCAATTTGGTAACTTTTTCGATTCGTTGTTATATGTTTGTTAAGCAGAGTAGATCCTAACCTCAATACAGGCCCGTTCTGATTTCACATTAAGAAGCGGTCCGTTAGAGTCTTCATAGGGAATGAAGTGGCTATTGCTTTACGCACCCTGTCTTTTTCCCGAAGGTTTTGGGTGCTCGTACCTTTCCATGCCAATTCATCAGCTTACAAATATCAATATCTCGGAGAACTGGCACCCATATGAGTAGAGTTTTCTGTGTCTGGATACAAACCTACCGGAAACATTTTTCTGATCAAAGTGAAAGTGAGTCAAAAGTAGCGTTCTCAACATCAGCAAATACTCCCATTGTGCACTCTCCTACTTCTATGTAGTCGTACTTCGAACATTAATGTTAAAAAAATATGTTGAGTTTATTCACAAAACTTTCCGCTCTAGCATGCATGTTGGTAATTGTTAAGGGAACCGCTTTACCGTGGACTCCAGGCTCTTCAGCAATGAAGGATACCAGACGGATTGGTCCGGTTGAGAATGAATACCACCCTAACTTTCCTTCAAAGGCTGGGAATATGACCGAATTTCAAAACTCATATTCGAACTCTTATTAGATTGTCTCCTCCATACTTAAACATCTTCGGATACATACCACGCGGTTGAGTTCAAGAAGTCTTTCGGAGTTCCTCCTGGAAGGAGTTATGAATTGCTTTGATTGCCTCATTCCTTTCGACTTACGCAGTTCTACTGTGTATCCTTTAGATGTGCCGCAGAGAGGCTCGACATT
>NW_016215669.1:1379-1682 GCF_001687245.7 Rhagoletis zephyria | reverse complement strand
TTTTTTTGTAAATCTCAAAAGGTGGTATAAAACAACACAAAACAAGAATCCAAAATACGACTTCTGCGAACGGCAGCTGAGAGAGAGAGAAAGCGCAGCAACTGCGACGGAGAGATCCATCCTCGCAGTCCAAAAGTGGCCCCCTCGATGCCTCTTCTCCACAGTTCGAAATGGGCTCGTCAGAAGTGGATCCACCACTACTTCTGGCTGGCGAGTTAAATGGATTGTGCTGGCTGCCTGCCTGCCTGCCTGGAGGGGTTCCTCTTGTTCTCTCTCCTTCGCTCCTTCAGCAGCAGCAGCAGC
>NW_016215669.1:1172-1361 GCF_001687245.7 Rhagoletis zephyria | reverse complement strand
TCTCTCTCTCTCTCTCTCTCTCTCTCTCTCTGTTCTCTCAGCGTCAGCGATGACCCTCAGCAGCTTTGCTGTGTGCCTTGAGCTCCAGCTCGAGCATCTTCTCCAACAGCAGCAGCAGCAGAAGTAGTGGCAGAAGTAGTGAGCAGCAGCAGTGGCCTCTCCACTCGTCGAATCCACCGCCGTCGCCGC
>NW_016215669.1:0-1086 GCF_001687245.7 Rhagoletis zephyria | reverse complement strand
CAGCAGCAGCAGCAGCAGAAGTAGTGGCAGAAGTAGTGAGCAGCAGCAGTGGCCTCTCCACTCGTCGAATCCACCGCCGTCGCCGCTGTCGTCGTCGCCGTTGCCGTCGTCGCCGTCGCCGCCGCCGCATCGACGATGGAGAATCAGCAGCAGCAGAATCGCCCGGATCCGGAAGAGGACCAGGACCAGGACCAGGACCTGGAGGAGGAGGAGGACCCCGAAGAGTGGATGTCAACGGGACGGGGGTCGCCCTCGCCGTCGGTCNTGTCAACGGGACGGGGGTCGCCCTCGCCGTCGGTCACTTCTGATTCCTGTTCTGCTTCAGCAGCCGCCGCCGTCTCTTCACCACCTTCTTCAGCACTGATTCCAAAAACTTCTTCTTCTTCTGATCTCAGCAACACAATCACCGCCACAACAACAACAGCAACCACAACGCTGCGTTCTACTGACTCCTGCTCCTCGCCCTCGACGATGACAACACTGCTCCTCGACAGTCTGGAGCAGTTTGGAGAGGATGCCAAGGACCATGTCGGCGACGATGACACCGCCGACGAGGACGACGACGACGACGAGTACGTCGACGCCGAGGAGGGGCTGCTTGTCGTCAACAACGAAAACAGCAACAACCCTACCATCGCCGCTGGTCCACTGGTCGACCCGGCCACCTTCCTCCTGGAGGCGGTCTTCCGCCAGATCCTCCTTCTCAACCGCCGGAGTCTGACCTTCCTGATGGGCCTGCGAGCCGTCAGTCGAACCTGGGCCACACTGGTCTTCGCCGCCCTCAACTCGCAGCTCAACCTGACGCTGTTTGCCCCGGGCGGCAGTGACAGCCTCAAGTCGTACGTCCGCTCGCTGGTGGCCGTCAACCTTCTCGGTGATCCCTTCTATCGGGTAAGAGCAGCTGTTTTCCCAAATCGAACCCTCTGTTTACTAAACAACCTTCTTCTTCTTCCTTTTCTCATCCCTAGCTCTCTGAGGTTGAATGTGAAGAGCTGCTGGGTCGTCGGCCGTCAAAGCACCGGTCGCGCACTGACAATGTCCTTCGCTGCCGGCGATACCGAAGCGTCAGCAGCGGAGGTGCCTTTG
>NW_016215668.1:0-1682 GCF_001687245.7 Rhagoletis zephyria | reverse complement strand
GTACAGCTGGTGAGATTTGCAAGGAAGAATGTGGCTCGTCAAGCAACTCAAGCGGGTGTAGAAAACTGGAAAAGGAGCAATAATCCATGCCTATTGTCCACCCGGGCTGGAAAGTGCTCCCCAGTAAGGCTAGTAAGACCTGCGAGATGGGCGAGACGAGCAGACTGAATGTAGGTTAATGGTGGCAACATGGTGAAACTGTTCTCCGGTTAGGGAGACAGTGTTGGAGGTTGATGATGGCGGAAAAGCAAATCTGACTATTTGTCGGGTTAAGCATATGTATTCTGGTAGGTTTAGTAGGTCGCGTGAGTTGAGCTGGTCGAGCAAGTCTGGCTGGCGAGCACTACTCCAGTCTATTCAGTGAAGTACGGCCCCTTTGGGGAGTATCGCGGGGGCTGTGGTTTAATGCCTAAATGCGGGTAGAAATCGCAAGGGTTCAATGTGGAGTTGCATTTCAACCGGGTGCCGGGACCTAAAGAATGGCAGAGATTTTAGGTAGGTTTCGGATTTACCAAGGTGGTTTATTGCGGTAGGTTCTCACGTTAAACCTAAACTACAGATGTCCGTTGTGGCTGGAACTTCGCTTTTTTTACCACCCTAATGTGTATGCAAAANGGGCGAGACGAGCAGACTGAATGTAGGTTAATGGTGGCAACATGGTGAAACTGTTCTCCGGTTAGGGAGACAGTGTTGGAGGTTGATGATGGCGGAAAAGCAAATCTGACTATTTGTCGGGTTAAGCATATGTATTCTGGTAGGTTTAGTAGGTCGCGTGAGTTGAGCTGGTCGAGCAAGTCTGGCTGGCGAGCACTACTCCAGTCTATTCAGTGAAGTACGGCCCCTTTGGGGAGTATCGCGGGGGCTGTGGTTTAATGCCTAAATGCGGGTAGAAATCGCAAGGGTTCAATGTGGAGTTGCATTTCAACCGGGTGCCGGGACCTAAAGAATGGCAGAGATTTTAGGTAGGTTTCGGATTTACCAAGGTGGTTTATTGCGGTAGGTTCTCACGTTAAACCTAAACTACAGATGTCCGTTGTGGCTGGAACTTCGCTTTTTTTACCACCCTAATGTGTATGCAAAACTATTACCCCTTATCAATGCTTATGCAGTACATATATGCATGTATGTATGTATGTACACAAGTAATTATCGCATTGATCAACATAGTTGACTTTGAAATAAACAAAAGTGAAATCAAAATACATAAATAGAAATAAAAGTTTACAATGTAACGTTATGTAATTTATAGCGCAGTATTAAATTGATTCCAGGAATTAACTGCTTGTGCAATCAATTAATCAACGAAACGCTTTCCCTAGTGAAGAATAGAAAGAAAAAATTCAAGAAAAACACCCACGTAAGACGTAGTAAATATATGTATGTATGTATGTATGTATGTATATGTAAATAAAATTCAGTGGACTGCAGGAGATCTTAAACAAAAATCTGTACATGGGTTATTTTAAAAATACTCAGCCTAACAACTAAGGTAGAAAGTAGAAATGGCCTGCATACCCAAAAAAAGAAGGAGGGAAGATAGACTTTTTAAGAAAAATAAAGTAAAGGCAGAAAGATGAGAGTGCGAAGAACTGGAGATGCTGGCAGGCAGTAATAAAATGGTGTAAAGATCGAAGCTGGTTATCGATGCTAATGCGTGGGCGCCCTCACTTCCGTTGCACATG
>NW_016215667.1:0-1682 GCF_001687245.7 Rhagoletis zephyria | reverse complement strand
CAATTAAGGAGCTGATGTAAATAGCTTTAAATAAATGTAGCGAACACTTCGAGTATCACTGTAATTATGACACTGNCGTTAATAAAAGACAAACAAAATAAATTATAACAATTAAGGAGCTGATGTAAATAGCTTTAAATAAATGTAGCGAACACTTCGAGTATCACTGTAATTATGACACTGAATAAACGCAATGCAAACAGCTGTGACAAGAATTACTAGAAAAAGTAAACAAAAAGAGTAGAACAAATGTGCAAAAACAAAATGAATTCAGTTAACTAAAAAGGATACAACAACAATGATAGCAACAAATGACTCGGCAAAATTAGAATGTATGCTAGTGAAGTTTAATTAAATTTACTTTAATATAAAACCAATAACTTTCACTTAGCTTTTCACTTTTTTTTCACACTATGATGCTCATAAGCACTTTTTATCACTAGATGAACACAGAATTAGAAAAATTAACTTAGTAAGTAGAAAGCAAAAATTAGAGCACAATAAAGTACAACCTCACAGCTTGACGTTTGCTTGCTTCAAACGGCTTACCTAAGCAGATTAATGGCCAATATTGGTGGACCGACCCAAAGTAAAAGAAAACTTCTAATGTCCACAACCTTCAATATTTTGCTATACGGAGCGGAGATCTGGGCTGACACCCTACAGAAAAATAACCGTTGCAAGATACTTCATAGAGCTCATCACACAGCAGCTTTAAGAGTAGCCTCTGCGTACCGTACAGTGTCCGGCGAGGCAATACTAGTTATAAGCGGAACGGTTCCCATTGACCTGCTAGCAGCCGAGCGCAAGAAAATGTGGGAGTTTAAAGCGCAAACGAATCCAAGTGACAACGAAAGGGAAAGAGTAAGAGACGAGAAACTAAGACTATGGCAAGATAGGTTTCAAAACGGAAGCCGCGGCAGATGGACGGCTAGGCTAATAAAAGACCTAAAACTGTAGACCCAAAGAGAACATGGCGAAATAAACTATTACGTCACGCAAATGCTGTCTGTGCATGGTTACTTTCGCAAATACCTGTATAGAATGGGAAAAGCCGAAGAGCCGTCATGCATATACAGCGACGCAGAAGAAGACGATGCCGAGCACACTTTTTTCAGATGCAACAGATGGGAAACCGAGCGCAATAATCTGCAAGACCTTGTAGGACCAATTAACCCAGATAACGTCATCCAAGCCACTGTACATAACGAAACTAACTGGAAGAACATAGTTAAATATGCAGAATACTTACTTAGAGTCAAGAAGCGGGACCTGGACAAATATGGAACGCCACCCTGAAGCAATGCGATTAGTGGTCCCAGGGTGGACGACGGTTCCGATTCGGGGGGAGTGTTTTAGTCTCCGGACATACCATTGTTGTGACGACAGCTTTGATGATGCAATAGGCATTTTCGACCCCTTGCCCGCGGAATCTATTTCTATCTCTATCCTCTATCCTCTATCTCTATCTCTATCTCTATCTCTATCTCTATCTCTATCTCTATCTCTATCTCTATCTCTATCTCTATGTCTATCTCTATCTCTATCTCTATCTCTATCTCTATCTCTATCTCTATCTCTATCTCTATCTCTATCTCTATCCCTATCCCTATCCCTATCTCTATCTCTATCTCTATCTCTATATCTATCTCTATCTCTATCTCTATCTCTATCTCTATCTC
>NW_016215666.1:0-1682 GCF_001687245.7 Rhagoletis zephyria | reverse complement strand
TCACTTGTGCCTTTACGTGATTTGGTGTCTATATGGACACTCAACGTTTTCTTACACACGTAAAATGCTTAAGTGATTACGTTATTAGGTACATTGTCTTTTGGTTGTGAACTGAGCCAGCAATGTAGCTCTAGTGTGTGCACATTTGCTTCCACATATGTAGTTATGCACATTTATATGTACATAAGTATGAATATATTTGATGTGAGTTATTTTGTGGTGTCTGCAGCACAGGAAATTCAATGAAATCGTTGACGTATGTACATAAGTTCGCTTGAGTGAGCCACGATGTAAACGCACATCATATGCATACGTATCGAAAAATAATGAACTATACGCATTCTCATATTCAAAAAAAAGGCTTTTCGAACTTTGAATGATTCTGCGTGAATATTCCAATATTGTCCCTGTCGCTTTCGAAAAATTGTCACAGTTGCCTGCAGGCGTCTATGAAACACAAAAAGAAAATAAAATGTTGCCAACAATTATGGCTATGAAATTTTCTGGAAAATCGACAATTATCGCAGCTGTTACTTTTATAAAATAGGCCCCTGGTGTTAACCTAATAGTAGGCTGAGGAAAGGCATTAATTTACTATGGATATAGATTTTGTTGTATTATTATAGCACAGAATAATATACTATTAAATATAATGAAAATAAGTGTACAATATTTGGTCATATTTCAGGGCAAAAGCCGATCATAAAACTGTTCTAAATACTTATACTGAGTCGTTGTTTCTTGGTTAGAGTTAAATCTTTAATCCGAAAGATATTAAAAATCACCTATATAAAAACCGGTTTATCTCCTTTACTTACCTTTTTCGTCCAATATATCGATGGTACCGGATTTCCAGATCCCTTGCACTCCAAAGTGATGGGTCCACCCTTGCGTGCTTGCAATTGACCAGAGGTGGGTATAGCGCGTACACTTGGCGGAACTGTGAGAATAAAATGAAAATTTAGAAAATAACATTAAGTTAAATAATATTTGTCTTCACGTATTGAGTATTAAAGTCAGGATTATTTCTAAATTTTTGCTATTTCTTCCATTTGCTTCTAATTAATAGGAGGAATAGACATAAACTGCGGTTAAGGCTTGGTGGAATCAACTATGTTTTCGATTGCCACTAGAATATCAAAGTTTTTCTGTCAGACAAATTAGTTGATTGCTGGCAAACAAAACTATTACTTAAAGTATGTAATTGTTGCATTCCATCGCGTTGGGCAGGAAATAAAAAAAGACTCGCATTATTTTGCATTGACGGTAATTTGCACGTCCTGAGAGCCATATAAAATATGTCCACATAACTCTCGGACTCTAGGCTTTTAGCGACTTTGCATTATAGAAGACATTTCATTATATACTGGTTTTTCCATAAAAAAAAGCAGTTGATTTTCTGAAGGAATTTTTTCTCATGCCAGAAGTATACTCGAACTTTTGGAAAATTTTGTTTTGCTATGTATAACTACTCGGCTAATACTTATTCAATAAAATAATGCTAAAAAGCTAAAAAAAAAACTTTGTCACAAGGACGAATATAAAAATCAAACGTTCACTGAAAATCCTTTTGAGTTTTGCTATTAAATGCATACTGGGTGGTGTTTCTGGCATGAAACAATTTTCCGGATTGAAAAATAAATCTTACTAAAAAGCAATAAAATAAAATCCTGCCCCACTAA
>NW_016215665.1:0-1682 GCF_001687245.7 Rhagoletis zephyria | reverse complement strand
CATGTGAATGTGAGGTACGTACATACGTAAGTACTATATGTATACACATACGTAAGGTGACCACCAACTATTTCATAGCTCAAAGAAGTACAGGTTAGGTTGGGTTATGTTAACACCGCGAGCCGATTACAAGATTTCGAATGCGGCTAATTTCGATCCCTGTGAGCTCAGTATCTGTTCAAAAGTGCGAGCCAAAATCTTTCCGTCTTAGCCTCGCGAAGGTTGGACAGTCTAAAAGAAAGTGTCGAGATGATTCCGCTTCATATTCCTCTTGATAGCTGATACAAAAGGATCAGTCGAAATTGAGAGGTAACGTGTTTTGAATTCCCCTATAAAAGCACTTTCTGCAGCAGAGGGACGTCCTATTTTCCTTTTTTATGTCACAAAAGGACGCGGTTTCCCTTAGCCTAATAGCAGCCCTTGCTGCGTCAATTCTGTCTGCAATATCCGCAGGCGCCGTGTTCAACATATGTATGCTAAGCGCCAGTGCAGGTGTGGTTCCTAATGCTCCGCTAATTCCTGTTTTACAAGTGTAGCCTTCTCTAGAGAGTTTCACCAGACGAGGGCTCCTTGAAACAATATAGGCGTAAATCTGGTTTCCTAGAGTCAATGAATTAATTTGGGCGAGAGACCCCACCCTTTACCGATAGCTCCCATACAGCAGCGCAAGGCAACCGACACCTCTCTTACCCTTTCCTCAATGTTAAGCTTCTACGACAGCCGCCGTTGATCGCCCACCTGGTTCAGGTAACCTTGAGCCAGATCAAAAATGGTGTATAGAAATCGACCCTTAACCAAAAGTTCCACATCATCTACATAGACGATCACCCGACAGTCCCCTTTTTCCAGTTCCTCTAGAACACAATCTAGTGGAGTGCTTCTATTGACTCTGCACTAAGTGCAGACGCTCCCCCACACCGCCGCGATATTTCTGGCCCGAAGTAAGCTTATTGGGTTGATTTCAACCCACAGATTATGAATATACTTGACTATTGCCTCTGGAGTGCCATTGTTGAAGGCCCCCCCATATCGAAGAAGGCCCATACAGCATAATCTTCATGCATGCAGGCTTCCTCTGCCCCCTTTACCAATGTGTGCAGGGCGATATTTATCGACCTTTTCTTGAAAGAGGAATCACGTTATATACAGATCTATCAGTCTTTCTAGTGTTTTTAGAAAAAGCGGTTTTAGCAAAAACTAAGAGACTGATAGCCCGAAAATCTTTGGGAGAAACATGAGACTGGCCACCCTCCAAGCCTTGGGGATGTGCCCAGTCCTCACGCAGTTTGCATAGATAGGATTCAGCCAATTGCACGACTCCTTTAGAGCCCTTTGCAGCTGCGCGGGTATGATGCCATTGGTCCCCGGCGACTTTAATGGTTTGAACAGGAAGATTAAAATATCACAAAGAAGTAATACATTTGACTGTACTTCGAAGTACGAAGTACACGACCGAAAAAAAAGTACTGTACTTCCAAAAGAAGTACGGTTGGTCACATTATGCATACGTGGAGACCCACTTCGTCTTCCTGCAATTTTTATTTAGTCACAAACACACACACACACACACAGTTTTCGTACTTTTAATATTGTCGCACGCTGTTGAGTTGCGTGCAATTTTGTTGCTGCTATTTTATTTTGTGTGCGTGTGTGTGTGTGTGTGTGCATGTTAGTGCTTTTTA
>NW_016215664.1:0-1682 GCF_001687245.7 Rhagoletis zephyria | reverse complement strand
GGGACTTGGGAAAATCCGCTGACTTAACACCACAAACCTCGATCAATTTTTGTGTACATACGGTAATTGCGCGAACTTAAAGAACTTTATGCTGTTTTCAGACAGAAAATTAATTGAGTCAATTAAGTTTTTAATTAAGTATTTCATTTTTGTGTTTCATCAGCTGCTCGATTAACGAGGGGCCGTCAGCTGTCATAAAAGAATTTTTGTTTATTTACAATAAATTGGTAAAATGGAAAACAATAAGTGTTTAAGCGAACTTTTTCTTGCGTATACTGCAAATGTACAAGTTTTGCANTTTGCATTCCGTGCTGGCTAGCTATGAAAGTTCAATGGCCTTATATAAATTTAGAAAAGAAAAAATCTTCATCATTTTGCAATATTTGCGAAGACAGCAGTTATTGCTTTACGGGCTACTGCAGAGGAACGCTACTCAGAGATCGCTCTGGAAATTGGAAATCAAATTAAAAGTAATCAGTTCTTGTCCTTTTATAAATGATACTTCCTCTATTACAGAATCGGCAGTCTTCTTTCTGGGAAGTCAATTGCAATTGCAACGATGACCATTTCTTTAAGACGCACTTCCGCATGAACCGCACTAGTTTCGAAACACTCTGTGGCTTCCTCAAAAACCTGCACAAAGCCGATACAAACTGGCGCAACGCGATTCCATTGCAAAAACGCGTTGCGATAGCTTTATTTACGCTGGGATCTTCTGGAGAGTACAGAGTGGTTTTCGAACTATTTGGTGTTGGAATATCGACCGTGTGCACAATCCTGTGGGAGTTTTGCGAGGAAGTCTGGCAAGCTTTGTCAGCGCAATACATAAAGAAATTACCACCGACCCCACAAACTTTAAAAGACTGTGTTGATGGTTTTGACCGTCTCGGCTTTCCCCAATGCCTTGGAGCAATTGGTAAAAAAGTTAAAAATGTAATTAATTTATATAAAAACGAAGATAAACGTACATACATATATATTCAGATGGGTGTCACATCGAAGTTAGGCCGAATCCAGCCGATGCAACCGATTACCACAACTATAAAGGATGGTATTCTATTGTTCTACTAGCTGTAGTGGATTACAGGTTACTTAACTTTCATGCTGGTTTTTTTTTCTAAAAAGCATGTATTAATTATTTCTATATACGTTCAGATATCGGTTTTTATATGTGAACATTGGTGCTCCTGGACGATGCAATGATCCGCAGATATATAATGCATCGTTAATGAAGCGAGTAATGGAGGAGAACGAATTACTGAAGGGCAGTAAGAAAGAAATAGGTAGAGTACAAATGCCTGTATGCATTATTGGTGAGTGTGCGTTTCGGTTTTCCACGTCCTTAATGAAGCCATACGCGTTTTCAATGGCCTTAACTGAAACACAAAAACTGTATAATTATAAGCTTTCAAAGTGCAGAAGAGTAGTTGAGAATGCATTTGGTCACTTGAAAGGACGATTCCGTCGTGTTGGAAAAAGTTTTAGACAACCGAATTGGGAAGGCACCATTCATTATTANTCACTTGAAAGGACGATTCCGTCGTGTTGGAAAAAGTTTTAGACAACCGAATTGGGAAGGCACCATTCATTATTAGAGCCTGCTGCTTCTTGCACAATTATTTAAATGAAATGAATGTTCGGGTGGAGCCGAACATTAAATACCCGGCGCAAGTATTAAATAT
>NW_016215663.1:0-1682 GCF_001687245.7 Rhagoletis zephyria | reverse complement strand
CGTTTATAATTCTCCCTTGAAATGTTTTCTGCTTGTATATCTCCATGTTCTTCAATATATTCAAACGCTGTCCTTTATGCTGTACGTGAAGGAGTTTGGCTGCCTTATTATTTTTCATTGGAGTACATTTATTTTCGAACATATGATTTGCGAAATTTGATTCTGGTATGACGCTTGGTTTTTGTGTCCTCTTATTGTAGTCTCTTATATGTTCGCGGAATTTTGTTTTAATCTTACGGCCAGCTTGCCCTATGTAGCTTAGAGGTATACGCCGCCGAGCCATGCCGCCGCCGCCGCCGTTTTTTGTAATTTTTCACTCGCCGCCGCCGGGCCGATGTTTCCATGACTCGGCGGCGGCGTTCNAGTCATGGAAACATCGGCCCGGCGGCGGCGTTCGGGTCCTAAGGATTAATGTACAAAATATACATGGTATACAGTGTTCGAAAAAATTATAGCTGCAGCACAAGTTTTAACAATTTATTTATTCTTATTATTTAGTGTAAATCCAAGTATCAAACTTTGTGAAATATTAAAAAATTTTACAAACTTTAGTACAAATTTTTAGCTTTTTAATTAGATTTCTCAGAAAGATTTTGAGTATGAAGTTTTGTAGCCCATTGAATTCTAGTAGAATAAAATGGAAGTTTCAAATGGGTAAAAATTACAGTAGGGTTTTTAGAATTTTAATTTAAAACTTGCACTATATTCTAGCTGAATTTAATGGGCTATAAAATTGCATACTCAAATTATCAAATGAAAATTCATAATAGATGGGTATATTTTTTTAATATTACACAAACTTTGAAACTTGGATTTACCCGGGTTTTGTTAAATAATGACTATATTTTTATGAAAAGAAACTAAAATTTAATAACATTCAAAAAATAATAAGTATAAACTTGTCAATATGTGGTGCGGCTGTAATTTTTTCGACCACTGTACAAACACTGGAATATATCGTACAATTGAGTCCAAAACTGTCGGGAGAGGTACATATATTCCGATGGCGGAAGGTTAATATTGGATTTCCTCGAGTGCGTCAGATTATCATACAGAAGGTTCATCTCGATGTTCTGGTCATGCTGTTCCATAATCTGACGATTATCTGGAGGGTTTTTCTTATTCTGACGGTTTAAAAAATAATAATTCCGTTTCTGAGATGTACCAAACATATGTATAATACTGTAAACACTAATTACTTTATCCGCGCAACTATCATACAGCAAGTCCGGTTCGACTTGGTTGTCAATTTCTTCTACATTTTTCCCATCTGTAACAAGAAGTAATTGACCTTATTTTTTTACATATTAAATGAAAAGTGTGTTATTAGAGAATTTACAAGGTATTATACTTGAATCCCGTCCAACAAATGTAAAGTGTGTTATTAGAGAATTTACAAGGTATTATACTTGAATCCCGTCCAACAAGTTTTTTGACAAGAATTTGATCCACACAACACACAAAAACCATTTCCACTCATCATGAATCGCACCATTTAGTAGCAAAATTTCAAAGGTTATATTTCATGTAACACCACGAGTGATTTGATCGCCCATGATTGCGTGATGGCGGACGGAAAGGAGTAAGGGGAAACACAGTCCATTGATACTATATAAAGAGTGAGCGGAGTTCCAAATTTCTTCATGTATAAGTAAACTTAGGGTTGCTGAATTCAAAATTAT
>NW_016215662.1:0-1682 GCF_001687245.7 Rhagoletis zephyria | reverse complement strand
ATTACACAAAAAAATGCTGAAATACGTAAACTTACTATTGCGTCGCAGATTATGGATCTGTAAACCGATTGTGCAGATCAGGTAATTTTCCCAAGTTATTTGAATTTTTATAAAAACAAGTAATTTTTAAGCAAAAAACGTCGGTGGTTCAATTCTCATTACTCATGGCCATGCTTACATAGTCGTACATGGCGTATGAGTAACATTTTTCATGTTAAAGTTTGAATTTTTTATCGTTCAAAATGAAAACTTAAAATGAAAACATCTTTGGAAAATTACCTGGTCTAGAAAAAAGGTATACACATCCGTTATCTACGACCCAAAACTAAGTTTACGTGCCTCGGCGTTTTCGTGTGCCTGTTTAGCGTCCCTACAGTGTGCACAGTGCCGTCTAAGTGGGGAAAAGTCGAAAAATTTATTGTCCTGCTTTTGTAAAGGCAGTTCATCCACTACACAGAATGAGAACGAAATTTCCATATAAAAGCGAACAAATTAATATAAATATTCATCAAATATATATATATTGATAAATATAGCTCTATAGGTTAGATATAGTTTTGGGAAAGGCATATAATTTTAGGTATGTACACATGTGTGAACATATAAATTGGTTGCAAGCACAACTATTGTCTTCAGAGACCTGCGGTATAATTTATAGGTAGTGTAAGTTCATTAAGTAAGTTAAAATGTTTATGGATATGGTAAGCGGGAAATTTTACTGCGGATTACCGGGGTTATCGAAGACATAAAAGGCATACTGCTTGAGAAGTGTTGAAGAACTATTCGATTTCTTAACGAGCATTTGCTACGCTAGAGAAATGGAGGTCTGGCGTACCGAAGGAGGGAAAGAAACTGTAGAGCGGTGAGATAACAGTCAGCTGGAAGGATAATGCCAGTGATGGAAGAGGTTAGCAATTGGCGAATGTTGGATAACGGCACCATTATATGGCGATCACTGGTTGCGATAGTAACTAGACCATTCAGTGACCGTAGTCGCACAAAGCGATAGTAAATAGGTGCTGCAACAGGTGGTATCAAGCGCTACCAGTGGCCGTTCAGAACAGGACTCCAGGGCGGAGCGGAGCAAATGAGCAAGAAGCTAAAACACAAAGGATTTTAGCTGGAGCAAATAGCTAAAAAAGTTCACTTGCTCCTTAGTTCCTTAAAAAAAAAGACTCAATTAGTAAATTGACTTAATATTTTTTATTTCTAACACTGAAATCAACCGTGTTAAATAAATTTGCATTCTATTTATTTTAGTTGGCAAGACTGCCCAATACATAGTGAACGGCAGTCAGGGATAATTGCCACGTCAATTTGATCGGCGATAAAAAAACGATGACTTAATTAGGACTTTTCTGTTTGTTACCGAACATTTTATAACCGGGAAATTGTGTTACCAAACGTTAACATCACTTCTTGTAACCGCAATTATAGGTCCTTGGTAACATTTTAATTTCTTCAGCTTTGAAGTTTTGTAGAAATTCTTTTGTGTATATTTCATGTGTATATTTCACGGAGCAATATTTTACACAAAAGCAGCTCCTTTCCTTTACATAAACGACATATTTGGAACATTTTTTCCACCGCTCCAAACAAGAGAAGAGAATAATTCCCAATGACGGTTACTCGTAACGTAGCGAATGATGGATTAGAAATAAGAAAGTAAATTTTTTTATATT
>NW_016215661.1:498-1682 GCF_001687245.7 Rhagoletis zephyria | reverse complement strand
TGAACAACTAATTAATAAAATTTAAGCAAAATCTGTGGAAAATTAACAGCACACTTTTATTTTTCAAAAAAAACCTGTGCGACAGTTAGTATTTTACACTTCGAAATTGGCTTCCCAATCAAGAAAAAGTAAGAGATGTTTATGAGTTTACGGGGTGTGCTTAGCACCTCGATAATGCGGCTTCGTTTCCTGCTGAATTCTAGACAAAGAAGTCTGAGGAGGTGTGGTGATCTCGCTTTGACAGATAAGCTGAATTGTATGAATTATGCACAAAGCATGCCACATACACACATACATAGGTCGTTGCAGCTGCAGCGCGGATCGAAAAGATGGCAAATTCTCATATTTTTGCGCGCGTTTACAATCAGCCGGTTTAATATTTATTAAATAGATTTTTTTTTTGTTTCGTCCAAATTCGAATTTTCATTGATGAGTAAAAAAGCAGTAAAAAGTTGTTTTCTTGGCGTTCATTGTGTGCAAGCAAAGCGCCAGGCGCAAAGTAGATATTGGTGTTGTAGTAGCATGGATAATTATGATTTTTAGAATGACCCAATAGTAATGAAGAAAGCATCGTTAAATTATAAATAAAATATTCGTATTTATAATATCCCTCAACCATATGCAATTTACGGAAGTAAAAGTTTTACTCTTGTTCCTTTTTTATACGCTAATTTTGTATTGTTATTGAATTAAGTTAAATTTGTAATTAATAAAATTTGTTTGTCTTTGTATATTCTGTTTTTACCATTTTTTCATTATTTTCATACTATTTTTTGTTCTCAGGTCCTGTACTTTTTTGAGCTATGAAACAGTTGGTCGCATTAGCCATGGCTGATCTAATGTAAGGCTAACAGCCAGGGTTCGAACTTCATTCGTAAACCGCAGTGGCGGATCCAAAATGGCGATCCATTCTTTAAAAAAATGGTTGGATTTGTTCGAAAACCGGCATTCCAGAGTTTTTGGGGTCGCCGATTACGAACCTGAAGTCAATTGTTTTAAATTCAAAATGGCGGATCCAATATGGTGATGAAATTAAAAAAATATATATTACTAAAATTAAAACGTTGATACTGAACGTTTTAAACATTATCAAGGGTTGGCACTCGTTTCCAGTGGGTTTCCGGGGTTGCTGATTACGAATATGAAGTCAGATTTTCAAAACTCAAAATAGTGGATCCAAAATG
>NW_016215661.1:0-433 GCF_001687245.7 Rhagoletis zephyria | reverse complement strand
AATAAATTATGCATGATTTAAAAATGTTGAAACTACGTTAACGTCATTTTAAAGTTTGAACACCGCTATAAAGATAAATCGTTTTTAAGTTTAAGGAAGTCAAAAAAATGTTTAACTTACAGGACAGTTTTAAATGTTAAACCTGCTTCAAACTTTAATCTAACTACGAGCCCATAAGTTCATATTATTTAACAATAAAAATGAATTTCAATTTATATTTTAAATAAATACCTTAAGGAGGTATGAATTAAACAAGTAGCTTAAGAAGTTCTCCTCAAAATGGCCTTCTGAAGGTACGACATACAAAAGCCCTTTTGGAAACCCTTGTTTGTCGTTTTATTTGTTACTGGCACAAAGTGGTGGCTCATAACTTGGATCCTAAATGAGCCCAGAAGGATTCAAAAATGAGTCACACTTGTTTTGGTTTTGGAAA
>NW_016215660.1:0-1682 GCF_001687245.7 Rhagoletis zephyria | reverse complement strand
CTATTCCAATTGAGACCACGACCGATAGAATTCGATTCCGTTTCGGATGGAAAACGCTTAAAACTATTGCGAATGACTTTGCGTTTGCAGGAATGATAGTTCACTATTCTTGCGTGAGGTTTTAATAGTTTTAAGGCAAAATAAATAAATATATAAATATGCACACGACATTCACGAGATCCAAAAGGTTAATAATAAAAAGATGNGAGACGTGCAATCAAGCTGAAGCGCGGAGGCCCCTATATTTCGCGTTGCTATTCCAATTGAGACCACGACCGATAGAATTCGATTCCGTTTCGGATGAAAAACACTTAAAACTATTGCGAATGACTTTGCGTTTGCAGGAAAGATAGTTCACTATTCTTGCGTGAGGTTTTAATAGTTTTAAGGCAAAATAAATAAATATATAAATATGCACACGACATTCACGAGATCCAAAAGGTTAATAATAAAAAGATGCAACACTAGATAATTATGTTTATCTGTTTAACATCTGCCAAACTGCCGATTGAGTGTTGCCAATACCTACTGAAATTCACATAAGTGTTATACAATTCAAAGGGTTTGCGCAAACTTACATTTGTACAATTACAATTCAGATATTCAAATAGCAAAATGAGTGATGTTTGCTGATAATGGATTAGTTCATGAATAATGTAATTTTCAAGATGAGGAATATGACGTAACAAATGCGATATACTTACATAGTTCTAGAATTTAAAGGTAACAACTCAATCGGCAGTAATCGCTTAAACCGCTATTAACAGTTGAACTTTTAGAAGTTGATTTGCATAGTGAAGACCAGTAAATTAGGGATTTGAAATTATACCATCGTAAACCTTAGATAAATAGATAGATTTGTTAGAGGCTGTGTACTGCGACCTTAGGTCTATTGTGCCCTCAGAGCTCATCACAATACCTCATCCAGCGCTAGTGCTCTGATGAAACCAAGCAGTTTGGAGGACTGTAGAGAGCGAATGTCTGAAGCCTCCTGCCACAGCTTTCCCAAGTGTGTTTACCTTCTCGACACCGCGTCACATTCTAAGAGGATGTGCCGCGGGGTTTCCGGGACCCTGTCGCAATAGTCCAGACGTGTTCTTCCATTGTGTTCTGATCAGGTTTCGTTCCTCTACTCTTAACTCTTCCCTGATAGTGTGAGGACCAACTGAAAGGAAGGGTTCTGGTCCTATGGGTCGAGGTACTGCTGTTCCCTAGCAAGCTTATCAGCCTCCTCGTTGCCCTGTACGCCTTTGTGGCCCGGGACGCGCATCAGCTGTACTGTGTTGAGTTCCCCTAAGGCGTTTAGTCTCTTTACACATTCCCATTAATTTCACACGACGATACGGCTCTCAGTGCAGCCTGACTATCGTTGCAGATGACAATGTGCTGTTTTCTTGGTTGTCTCTGCAGAATTACTTCCTCACAAATATCGATGGCAAAACCTCCGCCTGGAAGATACTGGGATGGTTCCCCAGGAGAATGGAGATACTGGTTTGGGGCTATGTATTCCTTCCCCTATCCCTTCGTCGGTTTTGGGGCCATCTGTGAACCACCTTTGGGTGTGGGGCCGGAAGGTATTATCTATTATTGCCTCGTTCCACGTTGCCTTGCTCCCTAGTTCGGTTCTAAACTATTTCTCGAAGGTTCTTAGCGTAACCATGTAGTCTCTATTGAGCTGGGAG
>NW_016215659.1:0-1682 GCF_001687245.7 Rhagoletis zephyria | reverse complement strand
ATTGCCCGACCGCAAGCGTTCGCATCTTGAAAATGAAGATTCTTGAAGCCTTGATCGAGGATAGTTCCTAAAGCTGCGTAGGTGTTATATTCAATGAGACCAAATCTTTTACTACACTCCGCCAGGAGTTTCGTTTGTAGTTGGGTGACATAATCAAGAGTTGTAGAAAATTTACTCACTTGAGATGTTAGGCAGTTAACCATAGGTATGATCTTGGAAAGTGTGACATAATTCTATCCTGCAGATTCTTTGGTTACGATCTCGAAAGGCTGAACTATTTGCTTCAGTATTTCTATTTCATTTTTTTCTATCATTTCAGGAATGTCTGTAGCATCAAGTATAAGTTGAGACGAAATTTTGGACATATCCAAAAATCTTTCCAGCATATAAAAGAGTGAATTCCAGCGCGTTCTAACGTCTAGGATGAATTTCTTGGTGGATCCTTCCGGAACGCTGGCTCGATCCAATTTGCAGGTTCATTCGCTTCTAAAGAAATAGAACGCGCACCCTTTTTCGTAGAAATGTCAAAATTGGCGTCACCCCGCCGTTGGCGCCTTCTTGCGGTTTTCATTGGCAACTAAACCGCCAAAATTTTTTAACTATTCACAAAGAAATTAGATTAAAAAATAAAAGTCCGGGAATAAAATTGTCAATAAATTGGGGTTTCGATACAAGTACTTTTTTCCGATACCTACTCAGTACTCGGTTCAAAAGTATCGAGTACAAAATTACTTGGTATCGGACGAAAAGTATCGAGTATGTACTTGTATTTACTAGTATCGTTTCATCCCTAGTTGGCAGTCGGTGTCGGAGATTATTCGGTGGGTAATTGTACGGCGACGGGGGCGCTACTGGTGACGGCAAGATTGGCAGTGCTACGCGTCAGTCGTAGTGAAGAGCGTGGCAATGAGAGCAGTCGCGGCTACGCTAGAACCTTTTGTAAGGGAATTTCTAACCTTGTATTAAGCGAAGCGCACATTAGCGCGATTCCATCGTTGCGAATACGTTGCGAATTCGGCTGTTAATTTCTAATCCGCAAACGTGCGCACACTTGAGCGATTTTTTCGCGTCGATTGTTCTGTCTTTTATTTTGTAAACACAAGTAGACGGAATTTCGCAACGCTCCGAATAAATAAAAAAAGATTTTCCGTACGTTTCAAAGGCAGTTAAAAAATGCGTATAATTTTCGTCACGAAATTGATATCATAAATTTTGTGTTTCTAGTTCAGCTTTCGTCACTCGAAAATTTTACCTCAAAGAGGTGTTTTATTTGATATCAATTATTTCGGGGTAGCAAATTTAAAATCGACGAAAATACAAACAATAAACTACATGTTTTATTTTTCTCAAATAAATTGCTAAAAATATTCTCTAAATCTAAATTATGTATTCAAAGCGATGTGTCCATTGAAACATATAATTTTTCTGATGGTTTTAGCGACCTTTCTACTTATAATTTAGTATTTTGCCGGCTCGAGGTCAATTTTAAAATTTTTTTTTAAGAAAACACAAGTTCTTGGTGCTTGTTTCCGATATATTTCGATTACACTTCGGTAACCGTCCTCTGTTTGACGTGGAGTTGGTACCAAACTCGAGCCGGCAAAATACTAAATCATATAATTTTTCGTATACGGAATAAAGCAAAAAAAAAATGATCATATCCTCTGTATTCGAAAAAATTA
>NW_016215658.1:326-1682 GCF_001687245.7 Rhagoletis zephyria | reverse complement strand
AAGCTTGGCAAAGTCCGTCGTGCACGTTGTGTGTATGGCGTCGATACGTAAGAGTGTGTCTGCCACTACGTTGTCGTTTCCGAGATATAACGAATGTCCGTTGTGAATTGGGCGATAAATTCTGAATGTCGCATTTGACGCGGGGACGCCTTTTCCAGCTTTTGCTGGAACAGGTATTGCAATGGCTTATGATCGGTGAGAATGAAAAATTCCCTACCTTCCAGCATGAGTTGAAAATATTTGACAGCTTTGTACGCTGCCAACAGTTCGCGATCATAGGTGCTGTATCTCGTTTGTGCTTNGCCTTTTCCAGCTTTTGCTGGAACACGTATTGCAATGGCTTATGATCGGTGAGAATGAAAAATTCCCTACCTTCCAGCATGAGTTGAAAATATTTGACAGCTTTGTACGCTGCCAACAGTTCGCGATCATAGGTGCTGTATCTCGTTTGTGCTTCGGTGAGACGTTCAGAGTAAAATCCCAGTGGTTGACACTGATCGTTGTCGTGTTGTTGCAATACAGCACCCACAGCCGCTCCCGAGGCGTCCACCGTCAAGCTGAGCTTCGCATCGGGCTTCGGGTAAGAGAGTAGAGTCGCTTTGCACAAGTCGTCTTTACACTGCTGAAATGCCTCTCTCGCTTCGTGGGTCCACTCGATTTCGGATGTGTCATTCTTCTTGTTGTCTTTCACGAGTTTACATAAGGCTGTCTGCGTTTTCGCGGCGTTCGGCAAAAACCTACGAAAGAAATTGATCATTCCGAGAAAGCGTCGCAAATCGCACGACCTTTCGGGCAGTTGAAAATTTCGAATAGCCTGTACTCGTTCCTCTGGGGGTGAGATTCCGCTTCTGTTGATTGCGAACCCTAAGAATTTCACTTCAGGTTGGCCCTATACACATTTGNTCACTTCAGGTTGGCCCAATACAAATTTCGGGCGGTTTATAACTAACCCGTACTCACGCAGTTTTTCGAACACCAGTTGCAGATGTTGGCGATGCTGGTTCATATCCTTCGACGATATCAAAATATCATCGAGGTATGGCCAAGCGAAGTCGTATTCACAGAAGATGTGGTCCATAAATCTTTGGAATGTTTGACTAGCATTTCGTAAACCGAAGCACATGAAGGGAAATTCAAACATGCCGAATGGCGTAGTGATTGCCGTCTTCGGTATGTCGGTTGGCTCAACGGGAATCTGGTGGTACGCACGACGTAGATCGAGTGTGGAAAAAATACTACAGCAATGAAGCGAATGAGTGAAGTCGTGCAGATGAGGAATAGGGTACCTGTCTGGCTCGGTAACAGCGTTCAACCTTCGAAAATCCCCGCAAGGCCTCCATTCGCCATTTTTTTTCC
>NW_016215658.1:0-179 GCF_001687245.7 Rhagoletis zephyria | reverse complement strand
CCCATGGACTGCGAGATGGGCGACAAATACCTGCGTCTAGCAAGAACTGTATCTCTGCTTTCGCGGCTTTCAGTTTCTCCGGAGATAACCGTCACGGTTTGGAGAAAACTTGTGGACCTCTGCTGACGAAGTGATGCGAGACATAGTGTTGTGGTTGTGCGGTCGCAAAATTTTCTACC
>NW_016215657.1:0-1682 GCF_001687245.7 Rhagoletis zephyria | reverse complement strand
ATGTTTTGCGTCCTGCGTAATTGAATAAAACTCCTCCTTAAGCTTGACAATAAGCAGTAAATGCAGCTCCCTCATTGAAGTGTTTAAGCCAAACTATGATCATCCTGCACTGGTAGCCAGCAAGCTGAAAATTTTCATGTCGATTGCTTGGGAAAGTAGTTACATCTGGGGCAAACCAGCAGAGCAAAGGTAAGGAGATGTCATATATTTCTGCTCCCGGAAGAAGCTGTCCGGAAGAGAAGCAGAAAAATTAAGAAAACAGCAGCAAAATTGGTTAGCACAAACGCTCAGATTTTTTTTTTTTTNGGAGGATATGAATATGAAAAATGAAGGCCTGCCGCAAATTGAAGAGAACAGCGCAAGACAATACACTTAGAGCAAGCTTTCCAAATCCACATTAACTCGGCAGTATGCATGCCAGAATTCTCCTGTGCAGTAAGTAAAAAGAGGCTGAATGATCCAAAAGCTGAGTGAGATCCGTCCGTGTTCCACTGGTTTCTTCGCACAAGTGCCTTGCCAGGGCCCTGTCGTTCGATATATGTACAAAGGACAGCAATATAACCTCGACTTTTTCCACTGGATACCCACTAAACAGTCTAAAGATCAACCAAACTCCAAGTGGATTTGGGGAGAGGACGACGTTAGTCAGAAACATTAGATTAAGCGCATTCCCATGCCACGCCACGGAAGTGAAAGCGATAATACCAGCAGGCGAAAAGTGCCTAGCTCATCTTGAATTAGGTCAGCGAGAACCACAGTTTAGTTCGGAATCTATTCGCTATACTAAACGAGGTTCTCGAGCGTACCCGTATTCTCAGAGTGAAGTGCTGTATACGAGTCTGTGAGAAGTGTGCTCATATGTCATAGAAAAATAAATTCCTTCGGCTACGGGGAAGAGTCAATTTTGGTGGTAAGTTATGACTTAGGTTTCTTTAAAGTTTTTAAGTCGAAATACGCGTACTTTAAATACCCAAAAACTAGAAAAAACTTACATTTTCCAGGATAAAAATCAAGGCATCCTTGATGGATGAAGTCAGAGCCTAACTGACCGAGTATCAAAATAATTCTAATACAGGTGCCATGGGTATATCGGGGCCGTATTTTAGTCAAAATAAGAAAATGTGCCATCCCTTAGTTTGACAGTAAATATTTTAAAATAATTAAAAACTATTGGCAATTACCGTATTGCTGCTACTAGCACTGGTGCCCAGTAGTCACGAATTACTTCACGGTGGCCGGTTTCTGTACCGGCTACCAATTTCGAAAACTCTCGGTTTTAAGTACCGGTTACCAATTCAGAGAAAAGCGAAGTGATAACGCCCATTTCATTTATTATGGTTATTTCAAAATTATAGTCGATTTTTTGTACCGGTTACCGATTTTGAAAAATTCGAGTTTTTAGTAGCGGTTAACATATTTGGGAAAAGCATAGTGTTCATACCCATTTCTTTTGTTATGGTTATTTTAAACTTGAAGTCGCAATATTTAAAAAATAAACTTGAAACTGCGATATTTCAATAATATATAAACTGATAAAAAGATAAATTTTTAGGCAAAATATAACTATTTCTAAATTAACAAATGGGCGGAACCACCTCGCTGTTTACGCATTCAGTAACCGGTACTAAAAATTCGGATTCTTTGAAGTAACTAACCGGTAAAAAAAAGCGATTTAATTTTTG
>NW_016215656.1:0-1682 GCF_001687245.7 Rhagoletis zephyria | reverse complement strand
TATTATTATTATTATTATTATCGAACCATAACGGCGGAGTTGCACAAAAATTATGTATGCAGTTCATACTTTTTTATACACACTTCCAACAGATTTGTTGAATGAAATCCAGTTGCTGCTGATAAGATTTGTATTTTTTTAACATTATTGTTTTTGTTGGCGATAATGTTATGCTGACATTGCGACAATTCACGTCAACTTAAGAATTTTGAAATGCAAATGCCGATTAAAACCGGTCCAAGCGTAAATGTTTCGAGTGGGTACAATAAATGTACGTCGTTTAAAGTTGTTGGGAAATACATAATTCACATTTTTGCTCACAATATTAAATGAATTCATAGATTTTTAGCTTAAAGTCACTAGCAATAGCATTACGAAGCCTAAGCATTATTAAGCTTATCTGCAAAAAAGCTTAAGATGTACAAATATTTATGACAGTTACATAGCCATGCGCCATTTTTCGGCAACTTACCGCATATCAAAATATTAACTACTCGTTTGTGACCGAAGGAGTCAAATACTATCTTTAAGTGCCTTTAAAAACGAATTTTACGTCATTAATTTATCGAGCTTTTATTGAGCGATCTTTTATCAATTTCTTATACAAGTCTAAAAAATAGAATAAAATAAGTCAATATAATATTTTTCAAACCCAGCTTGGCTGGCATAATGGGATATAACTACATAAGTTTATTATTGCAAAATTAAACAAGTTATTTTTAAACAAAAAACAAACGGTTTCAACGATTATATGCAAATATAGTAGAACCGATAGTTTCTTCATGATCCAATGTTCGGAGTTAAGCAAAAGTAGTGTGGGACCACCTTTACAACGAAACCGCGCCCACCAAATATACATACATATACATCGCCATTGGCCGTTTTTGGCCGATTCTTGGATGAGGTAATGTTGTTTAGTTATTTGATTGGTTTATTCGTTTGTCATTATAAATTTTTATAAAAGCATTTGTTCGTGAACTGAATTTATATTGGGGATTTAACCGGCCGAAGCATCGGCCGATTCTTTGCCGATTAAATCTTAGATATATGTATGTAAATTCATTTCAAGAAAGAATGCTTTCATAATCTTTTATAATAACAAAAGAAAAACATATTCAAATAACTAAATAACATTACCTCATTCAAGAATCGTTCCAAAACCGCCGATACCGATACTAGCCTAGCCATCGGCCGATTAATCAGGACTCTATGGCCAGCTGCCTACTTACGGCCAACTTTTGATTCAACTAATCACCTGTGAAAGTTGAATCATGTAAATTCCCTATTATATAGAAAAGAATTCACCTAGACAAGCTTGTAAGGATAAACATGGATAAACTAGGAGGTAAGTTGCGAAGCAGCAGATAAATCAATTTGGAATAAAATACTAGCAAAGCACGTCACCGGTTACGTAGCTAATAACATGTATTAATAGAATCGTAGTAGCAATGTGTTTAGATGCATGTAGAAGCAAAGCATGTCTAGCATCACAAAAAAAAGCTGGCGGGTGCAGTAGTGTTGGCCCAGCACGCAACATACAACCACACCTTGATGAAACTAATTACCACTGCTAACAAAGCAAGTAGAGAAGTATGTAGTTGCGTGATACTTGAGACTGCCACTCAGCCGCATACTGCTTAAGAGCGAAATACACCACACAAGCGGTTTGACAAACCAAGCGA
>NW_016215655.1:0-1682 GCF_001687245.7 Rhagoletis zephyria | reverse complement strand
TCGAAAACACCCTATCTCGAGAAACGAGAATAGGATGTGTATAGACAAAAGGGCACGGCGCCGCATACAAACGTGAAATATATAATCAGATAAGGTAAAATTGTATGTGAAAGTACAACTATAGTAGATATACATACATTACATGATGGGTCATTTATAACATTAGTGTTTATATTAATAGGTGCGTTCGACAAGTCAAAAATTTGTAATAGTTTTTGCAAATTTTTACTGGATGGCGTTCGATAACGACAAAAAATTATCCAACACATAAAAATTGAGAGAGCAAGCGTTCATTTTGATGCAAGAGAAGCGTTCATTTTGTACTGACAAAATTTTAGTCAGCAAAAATTATCCAACACGAAAACATATGATCACAGATCGTTTTCCTTAAATGTGTAGGTATGTATATTTAAATAATAATATTAAAAAAAAACTAAAAGCAATTACCGATTGCTTTAAGACATTGAGGGAATCCAATAATTTCAAAACCGTCCACACAATCCTGTATTTTATTTGGACTCAAAAAGGCGCTGGGCAAGTATTCCTGGCGTAGCACGTTCCAAACTTCGTTGCAAAATTCCAAAAGTAGAAGTTTTAGATACACCAAATAATCTGCCTATTGTAGCACATTCAGCAGACGAGCGCAAGCAATAAAGCGCAATCGCAACACGCTTCTCCAGTGGTATACAATTTTATATTTTATAAATGTTTTGAATGCTGAAATATTCAAAAAATAAACCTCAAATAAATCTCAACATAGAAGTGGAGACGGCGTACATTTAAAACAGAGATTTATTAAATCCCCTTAGCAAGATAAAAATCTTGAACAATACGGGACAATACATAAATCTTTTACTCCACAAAACTCAGGCAAATACCAAATTTTTACGATAAAAAGGTTATTACACGAAAAAGCGCACATACAGATATTTCACCAAAAAAAATATTTATTCAGTTCAGAAGTAGAAACCTGTCTTATTGTGTTTCATTGTAAATTTATTACCTTTTTTTTCTTTATTAACTATTATCACACGGTTCGTTTCTTACAATCTTTTACTCAGCTGTTGCTGCAGAGGCATCATTTTTGACAGCTCTTAAAAAGAACAGGATTGCCTTATCAAGTTTATTTTTTGCATATTTTGGGCCACTGCGGACCAGTTTTTCAGTGCTCGGCCGTGGTTTAAACGCCCGATCTGACTGATTTAAACTAAGATCAGCAAATCAAATGTCAGCCAGCTGTTCAATTTAAACTCAGTTTACTTAATCTAAGTTTAAACTGGCACTGAAAAACTGGCCCTAAAATGTCTCCATTAATACTGCGTACCCCATTTTTTACAATTAGTTAAATTTTTTTTTGAATTTATGCCAAAAAAATGAACTCCTGACCATAGTGCAATGATGAGCAACTGATTGTCAAAATATTGCTCCTAAAACGCTTGAGGCAGAGTCGCACAAAACTTCGCTTAGAACCAGAGCTGGGTAAATGCAATTACATTACAATTACAATTACATTCCTCAGTTATTGTGATAAGGATGCAATTGATTCAGTTAACAGCAAAGGAATCGATTACTTTTTCAATTCCTTGAAGTAATTTCAAATGGAATTGTTTTTTCTCTAATTCCATTACAGGGAATTTCATAATGTTATTGGAATAAATTACGTGCTGGTAATGTAATTTTTT
>NW_016215654.1:0-1682 GCF_001687245.7 Rhagoletis zephyria | reverse complement strand
AGCGACGATGTCAGATAGGGCCTTTCTATATTAAGGCAGCGATATGTACGTTTGATTTATCTGTTTCGCTCCTTGAGGTGTGTCACGATTTCTCACTAATATTTATTTACATTGTAGTATTTTATTTTCGATGGAAAGTTGACATTCAAAATTGCGCCTCTTCAAATTCCATCGAATTTATGACCATATTTGTATTTTTATGTTAAGCGGTATTTTTATAGCGCTTTCCTGTACTTAAATTCGAATATACATACATATGTACGTATGTAAATAGTAACGTATACATACGTCCATACAATGCCGAACATAAGGCATAAGGATCGTGAGTGTTGTGCGCGGATTCCGCAGATATCGTAAAACTGTTAACAACACTTAAAAATATATGAATTTTTTGGTATTTTTTTAACAGATTTATTTTATCTACACTCTTTCTATTCCTCATTTCAATTCTTTACCATCAAATATTAAATTATAAACACAAAAATTTTTAAATACAAACGGCTGCTTGTTTGGTGGCGGTATAAAACACCTACAAACATCACGTAGTATACTCATTGCACTTACGGTCACTTTGTGTCTTCATACGCGGGGAAGCCTTAAAGGACACCTGCAGACTAAAAAGACATGGATGTTGGAATAACATGAGTGCGGCGAGGCGGAAATTTGTTGAAGAGATTCTATATGTAATGTTGAGTTTCCCGGAGGCTGAATTGCGGTTTAATTCCAACACTTATCCCGGACCTGCACTTTGTGGAATCTTTATTGGTGCCTTCAAAATTGACGCTACGATCTTTATCGAAGATAATGGCGATAAGATTCCTTCAGGCCATGGACTAAGAGGTGGAAAATAAGTAGACGGGACAGAGTTTTTCGTGTCTGCAGTGACAGCAAAGCTTTACTTTAGGCATTGGCCAACCCTATAACTACTTCCAAACTAGTTCGGCAATGCAAGTCTCGACTATATTATGTTGGTAAGTATAACGAGCTTGCTTTACTCCAGGCGTACCTGGTAGTGACACATCTGATCTACTGCCTAGAGTTGGCTCAGACCCAGCATTCCTCGGTCCGCAACCAGTTGTAGCGCTCCCACCTTCGGCCATCCAAGCCACCACTAGAAACTGGGTTAATATCTACTTCGCTCAGCTATGACTGGGAAATATCAAGGGGCTGCAGGTGGTCGAGGCTCTCATTGAACAGACCGTACTGCAGACAAATTTTTAAACTGCTGATTGGCCACTTCTAGTGGCACAAACACCTGACCTGACACTCCATTTACTCATCCCGCCTTGAAGAGGATAAAACGGCGCAACACTTTTTGTGCTTGTGCCTCGCCATTGCAAGAATTAAGTATACAACTTTTGGCTGGGATGTGTTGGGATACTAAAACTTGAGCTTAAATAAGGGGCATAAAATCCCTTTTATTACAATTCTAGCGAAACAATATTTGCTAATGTAAAACGCAAGAAATAGGGTCCCTTCAACCTCTATAGAAATCACTTTTGAGCCTTCGAACCAAGTGCCCAACATAACAAATTGGCTAATGCTTTGCTAAATTAACCAAGAAAGGGCTTGCTTAACTGAATGCCACATTAACTGATTTCGCTTACTTTCTTAATTAACAGATAGGGTGTCTTAAAATTAGCAACACATCTTGGCTTGTGCGTCCCATTCTAACTCTGTAA
>NW_016215653.1:0-1682 GCF_001687245.7 Rhagoletis zephyria | reverse complement strand
TTTAGGTACAGTGAAGTTTTTACAATACCGGCAACTTTTTTTTAAATATGTTATTTTTCCCTAATTTTTTATAAAAATATGGTTAAATCTACACTAAAAACCCCAAAAATCAGAGTTCCAAACCTTAAGCAAAATTAAAGAAAACTGCGAATTTCCATCCAAATATTGCAATTTACACTCTTTAGAAAAAAGTTAAGTACTCAGTTATTAGCCCATTCAAGTTTAGTATAACAAAGTGCAAGTTTGAGGTAGCTAGGACTTACCATTGATATTTAGCAATTATTTTATGTTGTTTGGTAAGCCCCAGCTTCCTCACACTTGCACTTCATTATACTAAAATTGAATGGGCTAAAAAACTTTTTCTATAGAGCGTAAGTAGAAAGTGAATTATTTTAATGAAATTTTGCAGAATTTTCTTAAATTTTGCACAAGGTTTGGAACTCTGATTTTTGGGGATTTTGTTGTAGAATTGACCACATTTTTATAAAAAGTTACCGAAAACTAAAATATTTAAAAAATAGTTGCCCGTATTGTAAAAAATTCGTTGTACCTAAACTTTATTGACTGACTGTATTAAGGTAGCTGTGCTGGATTACATAAAAAAAATTAATTTGTCTCGTCTTAAAAAAAGGTAGCTCTGGTGACTTGCATTTTTAAATCAATTTAGTGAGAAAGTAATAATTATTTTGACACTTTTTTTTTAAATGCCTCTTTTTCTGCAACTGCATTGCCTTTCTCAATTGTCCTTCAGGATCTTGGCCTTTGTTTATGGAATCACTAAGTATAATGATTATTAAGCAACTCAAAAACTATACCAGCGTGATTACCGACGTATCCTTTTGAGAGGTAGCCGCACCCTTATAAGAGGAATAAGACCCAAACTTTTCAGGTCAAAATTTCAGTAGGTTGCGTCTGTATGGCCTTTTCAATTTTATAAATTATCATTATTTTTAAGTGGAAAAATAAAACACAAAATTAATGATAATCTCTGCGCGAAAAAATAAAAATCATAAAATAATCATTATTTGTAATCCCAAAAATAAAAATCAAATAATAATTATTTCCGTTTGAGCGAAAAAAAACTCAATAATAATTCATAAAATAATTAACAAATGCTGATTTAAATACTTTTTCTCACTATGATTACCTTCCCTGCGTTTAAAATTTGAAATAAAATAGTTTAGTTAAAGTACCACATTTCACTGCTTTTGGCCTGGTGCGGGACTAGTTACTATCGGACTGGTTCGTTTTTGGCGAAAAAGAACTAGTACTGAACTAGAAATTTGGTTCACTAGTTCGTGTTTTCCCTACAGGGAATACACTCGACGGATTTGCAAAATTTAGCACGTATTTCTATTTTATGACCCGGCCTAAGGAGTTTTCAAAAAAGTGGAGAAATCATTAAAATAAATGTCTGAGCGAAATTGACGGTTAAGACATATAAAGTAAAATTTCATGTAAAATATTTTCGTAGAACATTTTAACACGTACTTCAAGAAACACCTCAAAAATCATATTTGGAAGTTCGTTAGGGGGTTGATATGTTCTAGGATATTATTTTTCGGAAAATTTTCCTTGGGGTCTTCTCAGGTATGTCACCAACATAAAAGTCTCAAAAAAGTTAAATAAAAACCTATTCCAAGAAGGAATAACAGCCAAACTCGATTTAAAAAATTTTTTTT
>NW_016215652.1:0-1682 GCF_001687245.7 Rhagoletis zephyria | reverse complement strand
TGTTGAAGTAATGAAAGGGATAACACAAAAAGCTGTAAAATGAACAGCCGCAGTAGGGTAGTGAGTGAGTCAGTCTTCGCTTGAGTAGGTCAGGTGCCAGAAAGAACTAATTCCATTAATGCTTAATACATATGTACGTACTTATATTTTTAGGATGCACAGGGGTTCAAAACTGACATTTAGTGTTCATAATTCACAGGAGCCTTTATTTTTTACTCAATTTGATTATTTTTTTTTAAATTTTTTTTTGCTTATATCAAATTTTTTGGGGCAAAGTGCAGAAAAAAAAACACTTTTGAAGAAAATCGATTATCCCGTTTCAGTTAATAAATGTTACATAATTAAAAACTAGTTGAACACAACTTAAGGGTTCCCCAAAACCAAAAAAAAAAAAATGCAAAAAAAGACTTGAAATGTTATAAACAAATTTTCACCAAAATTATTACTTTTTATTTCTTATGCAGTTTTATAAATAATGAAACTTTAGTATGATAAAGTGCAAGTTTTAAGTGGCTAAGAGTTCGCGTGGAATTCTAATTTTAATTTTGTCTTGTGTAGTTTATATTCTTGTTATACATATATATGTACTGCGGATGTTGCGAATGTGGAATTTCAGACATCCGCGGATGCGAACGCGGATGCGGATGTCTAAAAGCTAACATCGCGAAGCGAATGCGGATGTCAAGTACTTCAAAGAAATAATTTAGGTAATTAAATAAGGCGATTAAGTAGATAAAAAATGAATAAGTTAGTAATTTTTAATAATGTTTATTGAATTTAAATACTAGCTCATTATAATTAAAAAATAATTAATGCTGCTGCCCTTTCAGGGTACAGCCCGTTTCTTGAAGTGTTGTAAATCACACCTGCGCCACTAAATTACTGCTCGCTTGAGGCGACAAATATCTGCGCGTGAAGCGTGACAATATTTTTAATTCGTTTCGATTGACACTGTACTAGTTGAGAGGACTTTCAGTTCTACTTATTTATTTTCTTATTGCAGTGCAATAATAATTCCTTTTCGAGAATTGCATCGGGGCAGAAAATGTCGCATGTATCCTCCTGACGTTCATCTCCACTTGAAGAATCTAGCGTCATGACAAGATCGTTGTTTAAACCCCGCTTACAAGCCAAACCAGGTGTATCAGGATTTTCTAAAGCTTTTTCAAAAGGATTCTTCATTATCTTTCCTGTTTCAAAATTTGGAGGACCTGTAACGTCATTAGCGTTTATCGGTTTTAGTTTTTGTAATTCATTTTTAATCCTTTCTTCTGCGAATGGGTTAAAAAATTGTTGCTTATAGCGATCTAAATATTTAGGTGGCTATGGAAAATAAATTGTCATTTTCCAGGAATACAAATGACCATCTAAATTCTGTTCCAGTTTCGAATCGGATCAGAATCTTATTATTGGAACCACAGTTGATGAGGGTGGCTTTTTCAAAAAGTTCACCTGCAATGAATAGCTTGTAACTAGTTTTATTATTTGCTGAGCCCGGCTTTTCCTAGTTGCAGGCAGTTACAATTAATTACTCATGTCATAAGCTATAAAATCCGATTGGTTGTTCTATTCCATGCGCTCAATGCATTTTCATATTTTGAGGCAGATGAACGCACATTTTCAAACTGTTACTCCTAAAATTGAGCATACGGGTCTTTTTTGTTAATATTAGTAATGGTTTA
>NW_016215651.1:0-1682 GCF_001687245.7 Rhagoletis zephyria | reverse complement strand
GCAAATTATTAACTTAAAATACACTGTGTTATATAAGTTTGCTATAAAACAAAATTTGCGCACCCCAACTTTTGTGGATAAAACCTGCAACTTCTTGCAAGTTGGGGAACGCAAAAAAACAAAATAACATTGTCAATTTATATAATCCATAAGTAATAATAAACCGACTTTCAAAAAAAAAAAAAAATNTCACAATCGCATTAATTGTTTGCTCACTTGGTCGATTATGTAGACCATAAATCGGACGTAAAGCGCGAAACACATTTCGAACCGAACACTGATTTTGGTAATAAAATTCAATGATTTGCAAGCGTTGCTCGTTAGTAAGTCTATTCATGATGAAATGTCAAAGCATACTGAGCATCTTTCTCTTTGACACCATGTCTGAAATCCCACGTGATCTGTCAAATACTAATGCATGAAAATCCTAACCTCAAAAAAATCACCCGTTATGTATACGTATACTACGAAAGACTCGGAGGGGAAACTCGGTCTTTCCGCCCGATCACGTTCAACGTATTAAAAACACTACGGAGCGGAATCCAGGCCTTTCCGCCCGCAGCCTATACATCAGCAATACATCATTTTGTCAAATACAGCATCAAGGTAGACTGTAGACTCGGCCTCTCCAGCTACATACTGCTAAAATTTATTTTATAAACGTGCAAAGAAATGGTCAACCACGTCCTTTTATTTAACCCTTTCTGTTTTTCAAATAGCTAGAAAACTGCAGCGCTGGCCAATCAACTTCGAGACCCGATTCCTTGGATTATGGAATATTGGATTATCAACTTGTGAAGTACATAATTCATAATGTAAATGTAAGGCGTGGTGGCTGAATCATCTGACAGACGTTGCTTATAGCAAGGGGGCCGGTATGTTTAGGTCTCCACGCTAAACCAAATTATTAAATTATATTGTAATAGTTCCACCCTAATGTGAACTTAACACATGCACACATACACGCTCATATGTGAGAAACTGCACTTTTGACGTCAGTGCGTATTCGGTCAATTTAACCTCAAAACGGATCCTAAAAAACTGTTTTGAGGGTTCGATTTAAGACTTTAAATCTTTCTATAGGCAGTTTTGAGTTTAATCACCCACGACTACGTACGTTCCGCCACCACACCAATTCATATCAGAGGTAACATTGTAACCCGTCTTTACCCACCAAACAATTTGTGTTGCCAGCAATAAGAAAATGTGTCGCCCTCGGAAACAAATTTATTGCCGGTAATATTGCCATCGAATCGATTTCCTATTACCGGTCGCTTTAAAACGTCCGCCGAAGGCAACTCGCCTGGGCGAGTCGTTTTCTTATTACCTGAATAAGTCCTTTTCTTATCGCTTCAGGCGATATTTGGAATAATTTTATTCTTTTTAATACTTCATTTATTTTTTTGTATACCAAATTGCAACTTACAATCGGAATTAATTCATTTTCTCGCTGTGAGGCTTCCTATTTTTTCAATCTTGTCCTTGGGCATAATTTAGATGCTTTTGGCCAATACTATTGACGCCATATTCATAAGTTTCGGAATTTTTGAGAATTTTTTTATTCAAAATTGACATGAATGAAGTGATGTTGCCGATTTGTCACCACAGCAATAAATCGGTGAGTCGCCAATTTGTTGCCATTGACGATTGTTGCCTATTTCTCATGTTTTGCATGGTGGGTA
>NW_016215649.1:0-1682 GCF_001687245.7 Rhagoletis zephyria | reverse complement strand
TATTTTATTTTTCGATAATTTTTTATAGAAATATGGTCAATTCTACAACAAAAAACCCAAATTTCAGGGTTCCGAACCATGAGCAAAATTAAAGAAAATTCCGCAAAATTTCATTCAAATATTGCACTTTTTATTTACGCTCTTTAGAAAGAAGTTGAGTATGCAGTTTTTTAGCCCATTCAATTTTAGTATAATAAAGTGCAAGTATGAGGAAGCTAGGACTTACCATTGATTTTTGGGAAATTTTTTTGTTGAAGGTGTCGCACATTTTTTCCATATAAAAAAATTATCAAACATTATTTTATNACAAAGTGCAAGTTTGTGGTGGCTAGCACTTAGCATTGATTTTTATGAATTTTTTTTATTGAACATGTCGCTCATTTTCTCCATATAAAATAATGTTTGATAATTTTTTTATATGGAAAAAATGTGCGACACCTTCAACAAAAAAATTTCCCAAAAATCAATGGTAAGTCCTAGCTTCCTCATACTTGCACTTTATTATACTAAAATTGAATGGGCTAAAAAACTGCATACTCAAATTTTTTCTAGAGAGCGTGAATAAAAAGTGCAATATTTGCATGAAATTTTGCAGAATTTTCTTTAATTTTGCACAAGGTTTGGAACTTTTCTTTTTGGGGTTTTTGTTGTAGAATTAACCATATTTTTATAAAAAATTTGCGAAAAATAAAATATTTAAAAAATAGTTGCCCGTATTGTAAAAAATTCGCTGTACCTAAACTTTGTTGACTGACTGTAATTACACGAATATTTTTAAATGCCCAACTTTGCCATTTAAAACTTTAAACACCTAAAAAGTCCTAATAGCTCCAAAGCCGAGCTACGTGTATTGGTGATGTTTGTTTTGGTTCTTTGTCAAAATTTTTGATCAAAT
Organism: Rhagoletis zephyria; assembly: GCF_001687245.7. NCBI lineage: Eukaryota > Metazoa > Arthropoda > Insecta > Diptera > Tephritidae > Rhagoletis > Rhagoletis zephyria. The sequence goes on along the minus strand of NW_016215649.1, from coordinate 787 downwards.
CAAAAAAGCAAGATATTGAGGAGTTTAATTTTTCAGTTTATATTTCGATGTTCTTATATTCTCAGACAAATCTCTCGCTCTCTTAAACAGTGTTCCTTATTGGGTTTGAGCACTAATCTTTCAAAAGAAACGAGTTCGAGTGCTTAAATTTTCTTACTTGCCAGCAAAACAAGAATTTTCCACAAACACCACCGAGCACATAATTATAGCCAAAGAAATTGGACGATGATGATAATTGCTTTGATGAAGAAGCTCTTACTGCTATTGTCCGTATTATTCTGTTTCGGTTCGGTTCCACAGTCTTCATTCATCCCAGCACAAAATAACAAAATAGGGAGTGCGGGCTGCCAAATTCATTTTTGCAATTAATTAGTACATGCAACGCTCTGAATTTTTGTTGTTTGTACAAAAAGGTGGACTCTTTGTGGCTGATATTTTTTGCAAGGATTTCAATTAAATAAATTTCGGGCGCATCGGCGAGAGAAAACCCGATTGGATAGATGGAGTGGTGGGGTCGTTGGTGGCTGCAGTAATTGACAGCTACTTCTTTAATTCACGTGACTTCAGTGAGCAGTAAAATGTACTACCCGCCCGTGGGTTGTCCTTTCCACTAGGAATGCCTGGGTTTGAGGGGCGGCAACTCAAATTGAGTTAATTAACGTTAACATTACTGCAGGTGTTGCAAATATCTTTACTTTGCTAGTTTTCCTCTACACTCTTAACAGAATTAATATAAGCATTAAAACGAAGTGGCTATAATAATGTGAATGGCCTTAGCTACGACTCT
>NW_016215648.1:1072-1682 GCF_001687245.7 Rhagoletis zephyria | reverse complement strand
TTTTGTGTTTATAAAATATAAATATGTCATAACGTTATCAATTAAAAACTAAAAATCGAGCTGATGAAAATATACATTTCGGGCATTTTCTCAAAAACTGGTCAGTCGATTTTATTCTAAGTTTCCACAAATCTAGCCCAGAACCTTAGCTTTCATCTGGTATATAGCTTATATCTGGAAAAACTCTTGTTGTGGAGATACTGCGATTCAAATGGAAAAAATGTCGCTCCAAAAAGGGTCAAATGGTTAAAAATTAACATGTCCGTATAATTTGGTTACTTTAAGATATAAAAATAACATACCCAGTTCCTCGAAAAAAATTGCCCATTGCCCGATTGCCACTTAAACCGAAATTCCCAGCAAATCGGGGAATTTCCCGNTAATTCCCCGATTGCCACTGAAACCGAAATTCCCTGGAAATCGGGGAATTTCCCGCGAGTTGACAGGTTGAAGGATGCAGCTGTGATAATCACTTCGTACTCGCGATAGAAGTAAAACTTCCTAAAAAAAGCACATGCGTGCGCCCCACACTCGGTAGAAATCTTAACAAAAATTTAACTACGAGGCAATCAGACGAATACAGTTGTTAATTGTATCCAAAGTTGGTACC
>NW_016215648.1:0-954 GCF_001687245.7 Rhagoletis zephyria | reverse complement strand
ATTTAGATTTAGATAATATTTTTAGCAATTTATTTGAGAAAAATAAAACATTTAGATTATTGTTTGTATTTTCTTCGATTTTAAATTTGCTACCCCAAAATAATTGATATCAAATAAAACACCTCATTGAGGTAAAAATTTCGAGTGACGAAAGCAGAAATAGAAACACAAAATTTATGATATCAATTTCGTGACGAAAATTATACGCATTTTTTAACTGCCTTTGAAACGTACAGAAAATCTTTTTTTATTTATTCGGAACGTTCCGAAATTCCATCTACTGCTAGAAACACAAATTAAGAAACAGAACTTTTGCAACGATTCGTATGAATAAAAAAGATTTTCCGTACATTTCAAAGGCAGTTAAAAAATGCGTATAATTTTCGTCACGAAATTGATATCATAAATTTTGTGTTTCTAGTTCTGCCTTCGTCACTCGAAAATTTTACCTCAAAGAGGGGTTTTATTTGATATATAATACGCGAAGGCATTTTTTGTGCAGCATAAAAGATCTGTACCGTTCGCCCGATTTTCAAATATGAGATGTCAAATTAAAGCGCTTGGTCTGTAGATGTGCAATAAGGTTTTACTTTTTCAATAAGAGTTGCCACCTGATAAAAAATTGCATTCAAATAATTTAATAATCAATGCCATCAGATCCACACCGTTCGTTCGATTTTCAAAAGTGAGATGTCAAATCAAATGGCTCTGACTTTAGGTGTGCAATAAGGTTTAACTTTTTCGAAAAGCGTTGCCACCTTTTAAAAATTTAAGTTCAAATCTATATATAATTTGAATTATATATTCAAAACTGGGGTGTCAAATTAAAGCTCTTGGCCTGTAGATGTGCAAACTGGTTTTATTTTTTTGAACAGAGTGGCCACCTGTACAACAATTGAATATATATTATTTAATAAGCAATGCCGTCATAACACCACCGTTCGTTTGATTTTC
>NW_016215647.1:0-1682 GCF_001687245.7 Rhagoletis zephyria | reverse complement strand
ACTTCTATAATATAAAAATTCGAGTATTTTTCTCTTATTAATTCGTCTTTCAAATCCTTTTCAGTTGTTTTTATTTTTCAGTCCTGGTTGACATTTTCACGGAAACACCCATATGGATGCATTTATAAATATACACCCATACACAATTATGTACATATGTACATATTTATCTACAGACATACGTACGATTGATCTGCTTTCGTCTTCCCTTCGCCGCTTCCTTACAAACAAATCTATACATTAACCCTACGTTTACCAAATGTTTAGGTTTTCGCATAAGTTTACATTTAATAAAGCCATACTCGTACATTTTGTATGGAGAATAATAGTAATTCTGCATGAAAACACGTTCCCGACGATACATGTAACTATCATGAAGATTAACCATAAAAATTTTGTTTCATTAACAGCTGGAACGAAAAAAGATGTGTCCGCTAAAATGGGTTAAAAGCAAACTTGAATTGACATATTTACTCGCATACATGCAGACATACATATGCACATGTACAGTGGAGTAGCACTTACTTGGACTTCGCATTGCTTGTACTTTGATGTGTTTCAATCTTTTTATGGTCCTGAAGATTTGCTTACGGATGGGAAAAATTAAAAATCATGCGTGGAAATATATAAATATACATTTATAAACGCTTTGGAGTATAGAAATTTTTAATATTAAAAAAAAAAAAATAATTTTTTTTGTATTTATAGATACAAATGCTGTTCAAGGCACATTGACCTACCTATACAAAAATCGTCAGCTCGTGGTGGACAAAAATTTTACAATTTCGGACCGAAAAATGCAAAAACGAGCTAAGCTGCCACGTTACATTTGTGAACTTCCGATAAAACCATATATATTTGTGATTTTAGAAGTTTTGATTTTATCAAACATAAATTAATGTATTTTCCTGCCGAAAACGTATACTTTTATTCAATGTTTATTAAAATTACATTTTCAAAAACTAGCTAATGATTGAAATATTGGTATGGAACATAGAAATATAGTGTTTTGCCGAAAATTACCAAAATTCGAGATAACTTATTTTACTGGATATAGAGAATAGTTGCGCTTTTCACTTGGCTGGCCGAGATTTCTTCATTTTAACATTTTAGAATTTTTGTGTCGGATTGAAAAAGTTGAGCTTGTTGGTGATGAATTTGCGGGGAGATGTGCTGCGGTTGTATTTATGAATGAATGAATGAATGACCTTGAGAAATACGCGCATGCGTTTATGTATGTACATATGTATGTACTTATATGCATGTGCATGTAAAAACGTTATCAATTAATGGAGTAGGTATATACATACATATGCGTGGGAAATGCATTTTTATTTGAATCCAAAACTATTGCGGCATATTCGTAGTTGAAATTAAGTCGACTCTAAAATTAAAGTTTGTCAAGTTAGTTGCAGCTTTTTTCACAGATATTCCATTGAAAATAATGTAAAAAAANTAAATCACTCAGCATTCAGTTTGGATTGCCCTGCATACCAAAAATACGTTCAAGCCAAAAGCAAAACTAAAGTTTAGCAACGAAGTATTCATGAACTGAATATCATTTATTTAAACATAAACAGTATTACAGCTAATAAGTGTGAACTAATAGAAATTTGTAAGCCCCATTGGGTGGTATGTTCAGAAACCTGTTTGACCGAAGACATTACAAACCACGAAATACA
>NW_016215646.1:0-1682 GCF_001687245.7 Rhagoletis zephyria | reverse complement strand
TATGGTCGCCTTTAAACCTGGTCTCCCGCTCTCCCTCAGCTAAACAACAACTAACTTGAAGAGGATAACGCACTTCCACGAAAGTGGTATGCAAATAATCATAGAACCGTAAAAAGGAAAAGAAGGCGCGAATAGAGAGAAGAAGGACAAAAGGTAAAAGCACTTTTTTCAAGGATCTTAATGTGCCAAATCTATTGCCACTGAATTCACGACTTTTGCTGGCTGGTACTCTTAGTGAACGCACAACGACAATAAGTCAACTTGCAAAGGCATATGTATGTATGCAGTGACGTACTGTATGAAAATCAATTTTTTCTTTAACTAAAAAATTAAGTCACGCGCTAAAGAAAAAGGGTATCCGAATAATTTTATTTATCTATTTTGAGCGCCACACTCTAATGGGTATTCAAACTTTACCCTCGAACTTCTCGAACTCTTCAAATTCTAAGTACCTAGCTAAAATGTTTTGAATGATCAAATGAAAATGTGCAATAATTTTTCATTTGAAATACATATCGTTGTTTCAAGTACAAGACCGCGTATCAATAAAATGCAAAACCTCGTATGTGAGGTATGAATGGATAAGGGCTTATTGCCAGGAGCTTTCGGTGAGCAAATATCTTTTTTGGCACAAAAGTCAGTTACGAGGTTTTGCAGAAGCACGATACGAGGTTTTGTACTTTAAACGACGCTATGTAGAATCGAGAAATAATGTTACGCATACGCCTTTTCGTAAAAAGCCGTAATCTACATGGCGTATGAGCAACATTTTTGATGTTAAAGTTTGAATGAAAATATCTTGGGGGAAAATGACCTAATTTAAAAAAACAACTGCAAGTAGATCCGCAATCTATGACACAAAATTAAGTTTACGTGTCTCGAAGTTTTTTTTTGTCATTTTAACGTCCCTACAGTGAAATTAGAACGCGGTAGATAAATTATAAATTGGTGATAGTCCATAAGCCTTCTCGAGGATTTTTTTTCACTTTTTTCTGCGCCGTGTGGGGTAGCTTTCGTCCAAATTTCGCCCTCAAATCGATCCAATAACGCTGTAGGCAAACCTGGCACCATCTTGGCGGATGTACAACTTCTCCGGAAGCTCCGGAAGCGAAAATTCATTTTTTTTTTTTGTCGTATTACCGACTTCCAGTTTCGCCCAGATTTGGGTTGAGCGGAAGTCCATTTCTTTTCAATTAAACTTAGATGTTTTTACCACAAATTCGGGTTCTGCGGACAAAAAATAAAATTTTTTTTTGCAAGTTTTCCCTGGAATGGACTTCCGGTTAAAATAATGCACTTCAAGTAATACCACCAAAATATAGAGCATTCCGGATTTTGTAGGTCGATGCTTCTTTCAATAAAAAATATTTTCCTCTACTTTAGAGGGGGTGGACGGGTGGCATAATACACCCTGCATATTGTATTTTGTTTAGAAAACGATTGCTAATTTTGAGAAGAGATTTGTGGTAAATCATCTTTTATTTAAAGATTTTTTTTTGGTTAAAATTGGATTTTAATATGCGTAACATTTAAATCACGGGGTGGATGGCCTATGTACATAAAGTCGATTTGCAAAATAATAAATAACTCTTTGATACAGTTATCAAATAGTGCCTAAACAGTTGCTGATATTATATATCCACACCAGTCAATTTCGAAAACCAAACAAAATCTGTTTGATT
>NW_016215645.1:1084-1685 GCF_001687245.7 Rhagoletis zephyria | reverse complement strand
CTCGCGGGTAACAGTAACTTTGCACCGGGCTGACGCCCGGTGTTATTGATTCATAAAGTTAACACAGTAAAAAAATTCCGATTTTAATGGGGACTGCTGAGACCATTATTTTAAACTTTCTAGTTTTTATAGTGAAAAAATTAAAGTATCTTTACTCCTTCCTATCGTAACGGTTGTACCTTTTTCTGAAATCTTCAATAAAAAATGAATTGAGCTATTACATCAAACTTTACTAAATACAATTGCAAAATTTTTTTAAGCGCATTTTTTATGTGAAAAAAAAGTTTCAGAAAAAAAGTACACGCGTTACGATGGGAAGGAGTAAAGATACATTTATTTTTTTACTATAAAAAACTAGAAAGTTTAAACNTGGGCAAATTTTTTTACTTTGAGCAATCTCCTTTAAAAAACATATTTTTTAAATAGAACCATTATGGGGTCAGTATGAAAAAGAAAATCCGTTTATCGTTAACCAACGGAAACCATTAAAACCCACTTTAAAAGCACAAATGACAACTAATTTGAAAAAACAATATTTTGGCGATGATTTTGAAGGTCCATCTGATGACAAAATTGATAAACTTATAATGTTAATTAAACG
>NW_016215645.1:0-1074 GCF_001687245.7 Rhagoletis zephyria | reverse complement strand
TAAACGATTTAACTCAGGTTGTTTTTCAAAGCTTATGAATCTTCTTTAAAATTTTATTTTTTTACATTTAGTTAATTCTAAAAACAAAACTATATTACAAATTTTGCACGATTTAAAAACATCTGGTCAAACAATGATAATTGCACAAAACGTGGAAAAAAATGAAAAACAAAAGCTAACATTTACTTGGACAATTGATATTTGTGACATAGCAAAATTTGAAGAAACCTCTTGTTTTCAAAAAGATACTGAGTTTGCTTTGCAAAGAGCACTTCGTTTTCTTAAAAATCTATCACATTTAACTAAAAATTTTCTTCATTGTAAGACAACAATTTTTATTTTTTTCAATTTTAACAAAATTTTTTAAGTTTATAGCAAAACAAAGTTTCCAATTGAAATAATAGAATCATTAAAAATTAACAATTTTGAAATGTTAAAGTTAAAAGAAAACAAACAATCTGATGGTTTTACCAAAGTGACAATAGAAGCAACTAATATTGGTATTTTTACTGGAGTTCATCAAGAAGCAAAACGAGCAAAAGAAATTGCAATGACAAAAGTTTGTTATATTATAATGAAACTTGCTGGAATTCCACATGGAGTTCTTAAAATAAGTGATTACATTGCAATCAAGCCATTGGTCAACAAACCAAAACGTGAAACCGAAAGGGAAAACCAAGCTGAAAAACAGCTAATAAAAGAAAAAAATGATAATGCCGAACAAATTTGCAATTTGGAACATGATTTATTAAAATTTGACAATGAACATCAAAATGAAGCTTTAACTTATTCTGAAGTTTTCAAAAAGAGTTTAATTAAATTAGAAAATAAACCATTTGATGACAGTAATGAGTTGGAACTAAATAAACTATTAAACGATTCAAAATCCTTAGAAAATGTTGCAAAATTACTATTTTATTTTAGAAAAGCAAACATTTTAGAATCCAATTCATTTGATTCGCAAACTTCAATTTTAGAATATTTAAAATCCCAAGGAATACAAATCAATGTTTCAACTAAAACATTAAACGATGAATTTGTAACCAATATTGAAATAGCTAATGTAACTTCTTT
>NW_016215643.1:0-1683 GCF_001687245.7 Rhagoletis zephyria | reverse complement strand
TTTCTACGTGTTTGGCTGAGCTTTTCCTCTAATTCGTGTTCTGCATCTTGATGTTGTGACACAAATGGAGAGATCTACACATTATCTCCACCCACGAAAATGCTTTTTTATGGCAGAAATACACTCGCTGGTTTGCCATTGTCTGCCGAGTGGCGACGGCTATTCGAAAAACTTTTTTGACATTGCTGGAACCAGAAGTTGAACCATGGACATGCCAAGTAGCAGTAGGCACATCTAAGCACTCGGCCGTGGCGGCAAGAGCACTACTCAAATACGAAAAAAGTTAGAAAATATGCAATGAAGTATTTAAAAAGGGTTAACTGATTTTTATTTGTTTACTTTTGATCTAAAAAAAATCTTTGAATTTCTTTTGCTTTGTTCTTCTCAAACTAGAAGCTATTTTTTTCCTAAGTTTTATTGTAATTATTGGTCTTAACTTTATACCAATATATATATAGCATTTTCACTGTATGAAAACTGTTAAAAATAAAACCGGTTTATACCGCTTTTTCTTTATTTCAAAGTCGGCAACCAGCTTTATTCCAATTTCAGTTTCTCGAATAACTCGGAAATCGGTTTTGCAAAAAGGGCGAATAATCGAACACCCTAGTAAGCACATCAATGGATTAGTTATTAAGTGATTTCTTGTGTTTAACTAAACAAATTTAAGCATAAAGTCAAAACAAAGTCTGATATCAATAAAAATGCGTATTTAGCACTTTATTTAAATTTTTATGGTTAGGTATTTGGTGCAGAATTTGGCATATGTAGATTTATAGAAAGTGAAAGCATGATGGTGAAATTCCATATATTATATAAATAAACATGAGGAAATCGAGTATAGTTAAGCGACTAAAGTAGAGCAAGTATTTGGGCCTGCACGAAATTTCAGTGTGAAAAATATTTTGTGTTCCAAATTTACCAAAGGGCAGTTTGAGTGCTAAAGTTTAAAGCATCGTTAAATATTTTTGCCCAACTATACGACACTTACAACATTTGACTATTTACTTAATTATTTATTTATTTAAAAAAAATCAACAAACTTTCGTAAAATTTGCGAGCTTTTTAAAAAGATAAAAAATATTTTGAGTATGCAGTATTGTAGCCCATTAAATTTTAGTTATGAAAGTGCAAGTTTGAATTAGCTTGAACTTGCCGTAGATTTTTGACAATTTTTTTTTGTTGGCGATATCAGTCATTTTCTTTTATAAGAAGTACGCTCGACGATTTATTTGTATGGAGAAAATGAGTAACACCTTCCACAAAAAAAAAGCCAAACGCAGTTGACAAGTCTCAGCACTTTAAACTTGCCCTAAACTTGAATGGGCTACAAAACTGCATACCCAAAATATTTCTAAGAAATCTAATTACAATTTTTTTTTTGGATGGAAGTGGATCCCTTCAAAGGTACGCGTTGCAATTCAGCTTGTTCAATGCACTGCGCTTGTGCGAAATCCGAGTCTGTTGTCCGAAATTTGCATCATGTTTGTAACGAATTTCGTGGAGTAAAAGTCGCTAGCACAAAGTTGTCCCGTATTCGGCTGCCATAAATATGATCAGCGTAACTATATTTCGCTCGAAAACCGTATAATTTTTCAACCGCCACTGCTTTTAGCCAGTGAACTCCCGCTCCTGCTAGTCAATTATAATAACAAAGAAAGGTATATTCATATGTATGTATGT
>NW_016215642.1:0-1683 GCF_001687245.7 Rhagoletis zephyria | reverse complement strand
TCGAGGAAAAGAGAGAAAGAGAAATTGCAAGCGGTACATTTCTCTCTCTATTTTCTCCTGTTTCAGAGCCATCTCTTGCGGGGAAATGGTGACGATGGTGGTGGTGAACATTGCGGTACTTGGGTAGAGAAGAGTACATGCTGATAACGGTTTAAAAAAGGGAGTTCTAAATGGTGATCATCTTCTTTGGCAGCGGCTGTTTTTCTTTTTACGAGGCGACGGTGATCTCCTCTGTTTCCTTAGTGTCCTCCTCGACTCCTTACTCTTCTGCTGAGTCGTTGAAGACTCTTCAGCTGTTGTTGCACGTTCTTCTTTAAGCTTTCCCTTTTTGTTTCTCTCCTGTTGATCTGAATTGGTAATAATGAAGCAACAAAACATTGAACATCGAGGAGTTCAAGAAGAAAGAAGGTGCAAGACTTACGTCTTCGAANCTTCGAAGGTAGCAGACGAGCAGCACCAGCGTGGCGAAGGCAAAGACCACGACGACGACGATGATGGCGAGAAGTGGCGCATCTATGGAGCTTCTTCTGGCTTCGGTCATTGAAAAGGGAGTTTTCTTGTTGTTGCTCATCTGAGGACCGGACACCTTCCAAAAACTCTTCTGTTTCGGTGAGTTTTCGAACATTTTTTTCCAGTTTGGCAGCAGCTTTATATGACGGCAGCAACAGCTTCATCATCTTACTGACTTTCAAAAACTAGTTGCACTGTTGCTTTTGTTAACGTGTTACACCTAAAACCAACTTCTGACCAATTCTTTCTTTCAACAGAAAATAAGATGACCACCTCGCCAAAGGAAAACTCTGCCGCCCATTCCACTACCACTTCCACCAAAACGGACCAGCTGGAGGCCTATATCGAGAAGGTGGGCCGCGAGCAAAACCACCTGATGGCCGCCCTCATCGAGTCGCTCTCCAAGGAGGTGGTCTACAAGACAGCCCTACGAAAGTCCATCGCCGAGTCGCTCACCGAGGAGATGGTCTACCAGACAGCTTTGCGAAAGTCTATCACCGAGGAGCGCCAGAAGCGCGTGCCTCTGCAGAAGCGCGTGAAGGAGTTGGAAGACGAGCTGGTGGCCATCAAGGACTCAATTTCCGAAGAGGGTGACGAGGCGCTGGCTGCCCTCAAGCAGTTTCTCACTATGGAACTTGAGAAGACGACCATACTGCGCGAGTAAATCGACTAAATTGAAAAATTTTCTTCTCTCTGAACACCAGAGCCTCCTAAATTTTTAATTTCAAGCTTTATTTTACTTTTTCAAACAGAGCCAGTTTTTTACAACTGTTTACAAAAATAGTTAAACTCCATTTTTTAGTGCATCCAAAATCTGTAGCTTTTCAAAAGCTCTCTTGTGTTTTTATTGTACAGAATATTTATAAATATGTATATTAGTGTTTAAACAAAAGAAGTGGAGAACTAAAGATCATCACCATTATCTTCATCCTTTCATTTACACATCATCATTTTCATCATTCCCAAATGCTCCTCCTCTTCAGGCTTCCAGTCGCTTGTAGACACGAAAGCAGGAGACGCCATTCGCAGTGGACGTCACATTGATCTTGTCGCCGGTGAACTCCCGAACGTACTTGATGTCCAGATTCGGGTAGTCGGGGTCCTTTTGCGTCTGCGTAAAGGTGTTCCCCTCCCAGGTGACCGTCGACTGGAGAAGATGGAAAGTGGAAAATG
>NW_016215641.1:0-1683 GCF_001687245.7 Rhagoletis zephyria | reverse complement strand
ACATAATTCATCTACAGAGCTATTTAATAAAAAAATCAATCAGTTTTTTCAAACTTTGGTGTTTTGTTTCCCAAAAATTATTACAACTGCGGGAAATGCAAGAAACTTTATGAATTTCATCAAAGTGTTCTGAATGTACCTAAACAATTAGTGAGGTGGTGGGTGGTTGAACCCGAAAATCAACCACGTAAATCCGCCTCTGACTTTGTGTAAATATTAAAGGTGAAACATAGTGTTTTTTTTTTTGAAATTTAATGGCCAAGAGAGATAAACAAACAGCTAAACAATTTGTTACACATTGTATTGTTCATTTCTAATTTAAGCGATGAAATTACAATATAAAACTCTTATCGTAAATGGACAAAAATCCCGCTTAGCATAATATCATTGACTGTTACATTGCTTCTGTGCAACTCTTTAAATTCGCTAAGCCCCTGCAACATTGCAAATTAATAGCTTAACATCATTAGTGGTTGACACTTGTGGGCTTATCATTAGCTGTAGGTCCTCATACCACGACATGCCGATATGTAAAATTCTGCGATCTATGCTAAGCACATAATATGCATAGCTTAAACGGAACTGCCATTAACTTCATGCCTTTACCACACCTTTAATTTCCCGTTCATTAAAATTAATTACAGTATTGCTTGTTTTCATCTTACAGTATACGACATATGGAGATACCGAACCAGCGTTAGTACACACATATGCACATACTACAATTTGCATACAAAAATGTCAGCAAGCAGTGACCCTGCAAAAATCGCTAAACCAAGTGGGCAATTTGTGCCACATTAGAGTACTTACAAAATGTAATGCAGTAGCGGACAAACTCTTATCTCTTCGGTGGCTTATTGTTACCGGATCATTGATCGCGTTTTCACGATCGTAATCACTCCACGATGTTTATTGGGCTGTGTTGTAGACAGATAGGTAAGGTACTCCTTGGAGTAAACCTTTGAAGGAGTTTTGTGCTACTCTGCTGTAATACAGAGCTGGAGTATGAACGGCCCTATGACATCACAATGTTAATTTGATTATATTTTTATACCCGAGCGCTATAGTAGATATTTTTAACTTTGTACACATAACAATTGTTTGTAAAAGCATGGTGGAATCGAGATAGTTATAGACATATATATGCCAAATTGTTCCGAATAAAAACAGAAATCAGAGTCTGTCCGTCCGTCCGATTGTGCACACGATAACTGGAGAAAGAATGCAGATATCTTAACGAAACGTGTATTTCGTTTGGGCTAAGCTCATACCGGATTTAAAATGGGCAGAATCGGATAAAAACCGCGCCTACCTCCCATATAACGGTAGACTTCAGAAATACTAAAACTACGATATTTTTTTGTTACTATTGAAGTTTAATCGAAACAAAAATTGATATCTACAATGATCTCTTGTCCGAAAATAAGATTATTATATATTTCTGGAAGATGGGCATAGCCCCGCTCATGTATATACCTCCGTAACAGCTTTGCCAACTTCTTCTAAACTTGACAACAAACTTGATGTTGTATGTAATTTTTGAAATCGGACTAAAACCACGCCCACTTTTCATTCAAGGGTAAATTTCAGATATTTCGTAATTTAAGGACGCCAATGTAATCAAGGTGGATACTCACAACAATCCCTTAAAAAGAGATAACATTATTAAGGAATTTTTGAAAA
>NW_016215640.1:979-1683 GCF_001687245.7 Rhagoletis zephyria | reverse complement strand
TTTGCTGATAGCGACGTTGCCTTATCAGTCGCCCAGGTTCCAATTAGAGGTGTAAGAGCCATTTTGATAAATTTTCTCTGGAACCTTTGCAATTATATTCGTTGGTGTCTTCAAACCGACATGGCCAAGCCAGCGGAGACGCTGTATTTTAATTCGTTGCACTTCGTTTTATAGCTCATACAGCTCATCGTCTGCGGTACTCGCCGTCGCCAATGCGTAAAGGCCCGTAAATCTACCGCAAAATCTTTTGTGATTTTCGTACGTCGAGAGAAGACTTTACTCCTGAATTGCCTACTCAGTCCAAAGTAGCACTTGTTGGCAAGAGTGATTCTGCGTTGGATTTCCATGCTGCCATTTTTATCGGTGTTAATACTGGCTCCCAAATAAACGAAATTCCAAGGCGCCACAGTGTTGTCAATTAGTGTATCAGCGCCAGTAGCACCGCCCTCGGTATCAGCGCAACGGCGCACAGTTTTTCGACTATATGGAGGCAGGTGGAAAAAATCCATGGTGATAGTTGATTTAAAAAAAACCGTTGAGCTTAGAGGGGTTTCAACAGGAAATCAACGACTGAAGCACTCCAAAAGGTGGAAAGAACTGCTATGCTCTGCATCTGTGGGGCTCTGCGCACAACTCCATCAGAAACTTTGTGCGTGGTGCTCGATATTTTGCCAATTGAAATTGTTGGAAAACAATCAGCGGGG
>NW_016215640.1:252-762 GCF_001687245.7 Rhagoletis zephyria | reverse complement strand
CTCAGGGCTGGCATCTAGTCAAACCCAGGGCCTGAAACCTACACCTGTTGTGTATGCCAGAGACGACTACACTACAACTCCACCTCAGTCAAGTGCAATGCTTGCGAAGTGTGGAGTCACCTCAGAGTCTGCTCAAGACTACGGACACATCGGCAGTGTACCACGTCTTTTGTGGCCCCCTGCAACTACAGTCCACCTGAGCAGCCCCACACAAACACCACAGCACAACAACATAACACAATAGACCACATCACAGCTGCTACAGACCACAGAACACACACAACCGCACCACCACCTTACGCCGCCGCAAACAACTCCTGGTTCCTCCTACAATCTGCACGGTATGTCAGACCAGGAAATTCCGTAATGTGACATCAGTCAAGTGCAACACCTGCCTTGGCTGGTGCCACTTTAGGGCATGCTCAGGTCTGCGTACCACGCGAGATTGGACGAGGAACTTCGAGGGCCCGTGTTGCGCTGCTCGGTCGCAGACCTCAACTGCGACGCCTC
>NW_016215640.1:0-229 GCF_001687245.7 Rhagoletis zephyria | reverse complement strand
GGTAAGAACACACACATCCCTTACACCCCACATCACAACACGTCTCCCGAACCACATGAAGCTCCTTCAATTTAACTGCAACGGGCTACAGAGCAAGATTGAGGAGATAACCGTCTTCATGTGTCGGCATGTATATTGATAGCTGCGGTCCAAGATACGAAGTTGCACAGCAATTCAACCTTGTTTAATTGTGCCGGGTACAACGTGCACCGTCGAGATCGCGAGCGAG
>NW_016215639.1:477-1683 GCF_001687245.7 Rhagoletis zephyria | reverse complement strand
TTTTGATTGCTGTTTTTCTTCAATTAAGAGAAGTTTTTTTTTGGTGTAAATTTAAATGCAACCTTTAAATCTAAAATGAGCTTTAAAGTTACAGTTACTTGAGAAAACGGCCCTAAAATGGATATTATTTTCTTATGAAAAAATAGCTGATTACTTAACAAACACCATATAAATCCAAACTTCGAACTTTTTGCGAAAATCATGAAAATCCTTCAAAATTTCACCTAAATTTGTAACTTTTTAATATAATATTGAAAGTTGAAGTAGCTAGGAACTACCGTTGATTTTTGAGTGACGGTTAAATGGGGGAAAAATGCGGAACACCGTCTACCCGTCCACAAAAAATTACCAAATATCAACGTAACTAGTCAAATTTGCACTTCACTATACTAAAATTTTTGAAGATGCTGATTAAAAATAAACAAATTTGGTGAAAATTTGCAGAATTTTCATAATTTTTGCAGAAAATATGAAATTTGGATTTAAATCTGCTGCTTACTTGTATACCACCTCTGCTTTTACAACACAGCGTGCCAAAGCTTTCAAAAGCTCTCAGTACAAATGAAAGCTTTCGCAGGCCAAGTCTGTTTTATAACCACTTTTTACTCTTTAATCTGATGTTGGAGAAGATAATAAGAGCTGCGGAGCTGAACCGGGGAGGAACAATTTACTAAAAGAGCGTGCAATTGCTGGCTTATGCCGATGACATCGATATTATCGGTATCAAAAACCGCGAAGTCTGTTATGCCTTTTCCAAGTTGGAAAAGGAAGCAAAGCGAATGGGTCTGGTGGTAAACGAGCACAAGTCGAAGTATCTCCTATCATCAAACAAACAGTCAGCACATTCGATAAAAATGTCAGCATGGAAATCCAACGCAGAATCACTCTTGCCAACAAGTGCTACTTTGGACTGAGTAGGCAATTCAGGAGTAAAGTCCTCTCTCGACATACAAAAACCACGCTCTATAAGTCACTCCTCATGCCCATGCTGGTATATGGCGCATAAGCATGGACAACATCTGATGAGCGGCTCTTGGTGCATTCGAGAGAAAGATTTTGCGGAAGATTTACGGGCCGTTACTCGTTGGCGACGGTGAGTACCGCAGACGATGGAACGATGAGCTTTTAAGCGAGCGAGTTAAAATACAGCGGCTCCGCTGGCTTGGCCATGTCGTTCGAATGGACACCGACGCTCCAGCTCTGAAA
>NW_016215639.1:0-265 GCF_001687245.7 Rhagoletis zephyria | reverse complement strand
TGATATGTTAACGTATATTTCAAACACATTCTGTTTATTCCGGCTGTGAAATGAGATTATCCGGAATGTATAAAGAAACGCAGCCATTATATTATTTTTGACGCATGTAATGCATTACTACTTTTCCGATTGGGATGAGCTAAATTTACGAAATAATTGATGAACATGAAACTCCGAACTGATATAGTACGAAATATATGTAAAAATATTGACATGTGTGTGTCTATAGATGTCCTTGAACTTTAATTGAACTATAGGTTTTTGG
>NW_016215638.1:0-1683 GCF_001687245.7 Rhagoletis zephyria | reverse complement strand
GTATAACTGTACATACGCCATACACCGTTGCAAAACAGCAGGGGAGCAGCGCTCCTGCTAAATCCGCCTGTTTAGCAGGTATTCAAGTGCGAGAGCGATTAGATGGGCTCAGCTGGCGGTTGGTTGGAGTTGACTCGTTGGCAAATTGGGAAATGCAGGTGCAGGTAGCGGAAAGATTGCTCGTTTTCATTGCATGTAGTGCAGTGGTGGTGTTGCAGTGCCATCGAATGGGTTGTTACTTTGGCAATGTAGGAGGAGGTTGGCTTGTCAGGAGCAATAAAGTTGCCGCTTATGCGCAACGCGTAAATGTGTGTGCATTTCCGCAAAATCGAACTTTATGTGTGAATCGATATCTGCACGTAAGAGTATATGCAATATTTAGACTGAGATACGTAGATACGAATGTACATATGTATGTATGTATATTGAGATTCGCTGTCGTTCAACGGCACCTCAGCAAGAATTTTGAAATTTTATTGAAAATTAGTTGTAGGAATTTAGGAACGCATAAGCTTATATCGTTTACGAAATAGCATTTCTTAGGAATTAGTAGAGATGAGACTTTAACATACAGTTTGTGTAACCGAAATTTTCTGATTTTGGTCAAACGTCTCTTGCAAACAACCACACCTTCGGTTTGATATGCTTGTTAATAAGCGAGGATCATTCCTTTTTTAAGCTCAAATGCTCAGCAGCCTTTACGTAACTGCTGAATTTCCTCAAAACATATGCAGAAGACGCTTAATTTTATTTAATGTTCACACCTCCTGGAGAGGGAACTCTATTTGTACATACATACGCATAGCGTAGCTGCTGTAACTATGAGAAAGGTTTTCAGAAGCTTTTTGAACTTGAAGGAAAGCTTTCTTTATTTAACATTTTCTGTT
Source organism: Rhagoletis zephyria (assembly GCF_001687245.7). Taxonomy (NCBI): domain Eukaryota; kingdom Metazoa; phylum Arthropoda; class Insecta; order Diptera; family Tephritidae; genus Rhagoletis; species Rhagoletis zephyria. Next base: position 796 of record NW_016215638.1, on the reverse strand, counting down.
GTATTCTTCAGAATCATGAAACAAACGAAAATTCAAATTACTTTTAGTAGATATATTTTCATTATTTTTTAAATGATTTCAACAAGAATAAATTTTAGCTGTGTTTCTTTTAGACAATATTTGGATGTACATATATTTGCAGCCGGTTTCACGTAAAAAGCTTCTTTTCGCCTCTATTAGTATGAACGCCTAAAGTTTTACTCGGCTTAACAGCATTCAAATTTTTCCACGAAACTACAAATTAAAAAATGAACCCATAGACTCGTCGGTAGAATGGGGTTAAATGTGGCAAATCATATGCACGTCCATAAAAAAGCTTTTGTTGGTTTTTTTTTTAATAGTCTACTTGTTTGGTCATAATTAATTTTTGCAACACAAATGGGTCAAATTACCTACATATCGCACACCTATGTAGATCTAAAGTGAGCTAACTCAAAATTCACATCACGACATGTAACTGCTTGTGGATCCTATAGGCAATTAATACAAAAATGGGCATACCGGTAGTTTTTTAGTAAGTGTACATAATCATGAAGAAAAAAATATTTGCATTAATTAGAATTTATTGATTTATGCACAAAAATAGTCATTAATTTTTTTTTGAGTTGATCGCACCTTAGATCTACATAGATGTGCTATATAATGCTTTGTATTTTTGGAAGTATTTACTAATTGGCTTCAATTAACTTTTACCAAAATTTAAAAATTATTAAATGAATATTAATAATTATTAAATTAATTTTAAGGTATTTGGTAGAACATAAGATGCCCTTCAGTTTCAAGTTTTCTGCGTGAA
>NW_016215636.1:0-1683 GCF_001687245.7 Rhagoletis zephyria | reverse complement strand
CCGCTGAACCGAACCGACAAAATTTTTCATCCGGTTCACGTCCCTGCTTGTAACTGTGAACAGTGACGTATGTATGTGCCAAGACGCGTATGCTCTGACTGTTTCTCGATCTCGTCGCTGTGGACAAAGCGTTTAGATAATAAAGATAACAAATTGGTAGCTGTGGCCCGTGCCCCGTCGTTTCCAACATGTTTCAATCTAAAAAATAAGAGGCTGTCGCTGAAGATTACAACCTTTTTCTTTCTCGGCAGGCAACGCCTAGCCTCCGATCATATTTCTGCTCCTCGTAAAAATACAATCGCTGTTCGGAGTCGGTGTAAAACCGAAGGTCTTTTTGCCACAAATCCGAGGAGAAGCTCGGCCAAACACTAACNTTTGAGTGATTTTGGAACAGGATTTTAGGTAGCTGTCTAAAAGCTTAAACAGACGGCAGCATTGATTCGGACTAACTCGGACTTAATCCGAACCAACGCTGCCGTCTATTTATGCTTTAAGTCTGCTTTCGGAGATTCTGTATTTCAGTGTTGGAAGGCCTGATTCGGTGAACGTGCTGTTTATCGGGGTGTTGACGTACACGTAAATACTGTTACGGTTGGTTTGGTGGTATGAGGGCTTGATGAGGTTTAGTATTATCTTTGGAGTACTTCCGTATAGAAACAGCCCATAGTCGATTTTGCTCTGCATCAGGGGCTTTACCAGATATGCGAGTGTGTTGATATGTGTGTGGCTCCTTTTGGCTTAGTGCCGCATTACGTTGATTCTAGACGTTAACGATTTCTTCAGTGGTATAACGTGGTTGTTCCATTTGTACTTTTTGTCGAAAACAACTACGTAATGCAAAATGCTTTAATTTAAATTTGCCCAAAGTTTTTGATTCGCTTTTAAAAATTCATATTAGCCATATAGGGTATTTTTTTTTTACGATGATATGTACATGTGTACTTATGTATGTACATATATATTTTTTGCAGCTTTAAATAAGGTACTTGTACACATTTGATTGCTCTAAAACACTTTGATGATTTCACCACATACACTGAGAAAATACTTTAGTTACGTCAACTAAATACACACGTACATATATTTTTCCACACTAGGGATGTGCGATTAATCAGCTAATCAAGCTGATTAATCGGAAGCCTATTAATTACTTAATCAAAGAATAATTATTTTTGATTAATCAAAATGATTAGTTTTCCTATTAATTAATTAATTGATTAATCAGAATCTAATTAATTTGATTAATCAAAAAACTGATTAGTCATATTAACAAGAACATACATACATACAAAAATAGCAAAAAATTTCATTTTAAGAAGCTACATACATATGAACATATTTACGCTGTATGTACTACATAGTACGTACTTGTTTGGTATTTTATATTTGTTAATAAGAAAAATTATAAATGTGCATACGAACATACATATTTGCACATACAAACATACCTATTAAAAAAATTCATTTGGTTTGAAAGAAAACTCGAAAGAATTGAACAAAGTTATTCAGATTTCAATTATTTTTTTTATTTTTTATAGTTTGAGTAAACACTAATTACTCAGGATCTGATTAATCAGAATCTGATTAATCAAATTATTTAGTTAATCAGGAGTATGATTAATTAAAAACTTGACTAACCGATCAATCGCACATCCCTACTCCACACACAATATTTGGTAACTA
>NW_016215635.1:0-1683 GCF_001687245.7 Rhagoletis zephyria | reverse complement strand
TAACCCTCCGTTTGCCAAATATTTAGTTTTTCGCATAAGTTTGCATTTAGACGTTCTCTGGTTAAAGCTGCGGGCGGTAGTGTAGCAAAGCTATTTGTAGCAAATTCTAGATATCAACCTAGTCCAGATATGAACCTCGTTGTAGCCATCATATCAAGGAGATACAATTAGAAGACTCCAGATGTCGCCACGCCATAAGAAGTTAAATATTGCGCCTAAATATATGCACCATTTATATACGCTACATCGGAAATGGACGACACGCCATCTCTTTAAAAGAAATTAACTGCTGCTATATGTACATATGTATGTTTATACAAAACGTAAGCAAACAACATTTTGCTTGCACAGTCTGCTGTTGTCTTTCATTGCAAGTTGAATTATTTTAATATCTATTGCAAAATTTTGTAAATAAAATAAAATAACACTTTTTAATATACAACGCTTTTATAAATGGACTAAAAATTAAAAAATAAAATAATGTTTAATTTTTTTTTTTTTTAAAACAAGCTTTTATTTAATGTATAATCAAAGGAATAAAATGAAGTAGCTTAACAAAAGATTTTTTAGCAAGAATTTTTTTGTCAAAACTGCACTAAAAAGAATAAAATAAAATAAGTTAAGGTCTCGTTAAAGTTGCTGAAAGCCATTTAGTGAAAGGAGTTATTCAAACTCTAATGAAAATTACTAACAATTTGTACTAATTTACTTCGTTTTTAAAAAAGCTTGTCGTCGAATTCAGCGCACATGCATAATTGGTTAGGTATGTATATGTATGTATGCAGATATTTAAATGCCGGTTTGCTATTCACGCGACAAGCTTTTTTAAAAACGAAGTAAATTAGTACAAATTGTTAGGAATTTTCATTAGAGTTTGAATAACTCCTTTCACTAAATGGCTTTTAGTAATTTTAACGAGACCTTAACTTATCTTGTTTTATTCATTTTAGTGCAGTTTTGACAAAAATTTTCTTGCTAAAAATCTTTTCTTACACTACTTTATTTTATTCCTTTGATTGTACATGTTAAATAAAAGCTTGTTTTTAAAAAACATTTTACATTTTTTTACATTACATTATTTTATTATCCACTGCTTTATACAAACGAGCAAAAAAGAATCTTTGTTGTCCCTTATCGATAAACTTGGGTCCGGTTTAATTATTTGTACAATGATTTTCGGTTGTTGTGTCCAAACGCATAACCCGAGTGTAAAAACTTTAACATACACGTGTAATCGAAGGATTCACATTTTATTTAGAATATATGTTTCAAATTTCCCACCACTAGCATATTAACAAGCTCGGTTTGCACTATCCGCTTTTTAGCAAATTTCGACATGAGTGATAAGAGCGGCCGAAGGCAGAAGCAGGCGCAACAGGTGGTGGACCTAACAAAGTGCATGTTTTCAATGGCTTGGAAGAAGCTGTTAATGCATTAACTGGATTGAGAACCAGAGCTTCAGGCATAGGAGGAGTTCTGGCTTGTGGTTCAACGATTCAACCAGAAGCTGACATAGACGCGCCCATCGTTACTATGCCCCACAGCTCCGCATACCTTTGTGAATCCATTGCCATAGCGGCCTCTTACTCTGCTGCTATAATTGCAAATGCATCAGAATCCATTACTTTCCTCAAAATATGTAAAATTAACCAATTTTACAATAAACAAGTACATGATGAGTGT
>NW_016215634.1:0-1683 GCF_001687245.7 Rhagoletis zephyria | reverse complement strand
CATTTCCGAATAACATTTCGCCATCACCTTTTCCCCTGCGCTTGGGACGTTTCCCTGGCGATTCGGTTGGCATTTATTGTTTGTCATATTTCCAGGTTTTTTTTTTGCTGCATGCTCTACTCGCACATTTCACTCTCTCCCTCTCTGCACATATAAACACACATACAAACAACGCCATTTACATAAATTCACTTTTGTTTTTATTTTGCAATTTTTATTACTTCTGAGCGCGTCATTTAACATTTCGGCCACCTGTTCCTGGCCAGTGCGAGCAGTGTGCGAAAAATGCGCGAAACGGTCAACAGTTGTCATAATTTGCCTTACATTACATTGTGTGACATTTTCAACGTTATTGTTGCTATTTTATATATACGGCACGCTATTGCTTTTGCATAATTATTTTTCTTGTTTTTTTTTTTTTGGTATTTTAACCCTCCTCGGTTCGCTGTGCCATTTACAGTTTATTGCCAGCAATCGTTTGGCTTTTGACATCGCGTTCTTGTTTTTTTTTGCTTTTTCTCTTCATGTGTATGTTTATTCCTTGTTGCTTTGCTGCTGACATTTACTTTCACACACACATACGTGTTCCCTTTATGCTCCCTACATTGGTCAATATGTTTTCATTTCCATTAGTCGCTAAAATTTTTTCACGTTTTCTCCACGAACAATTATTAAAGTAATTGCAATTTCAATTTAATGTTTTTCCACAATTGCGTAGCGAAATGCAAATATATATGTACATTAGGGTGGCCCTTATTTCGAAAAAAATCAAGTTCTCGGTCTCCCCCTAGAAATGTGTCTAAAGACTAAACTATGCAAATTTTTGGGTCAATGAAAAAAAGAATTTAGAGATTTCATATGAAGAAAAAAACAATTTTTGGTGGAAATGGTAGAAAATCAATATTTTTCAATCGGCAAACTCGTTTTCTCTTCAGAAGACTTTCAGAAAAAACACCCAATCGTTTATTTAATAATTTATTAATTTTAACTATTTTCTATGGGTCCCCCAAAACCCGAAAAAATGCAATGGGGTAACCCAGAAAAAATCGTAAATATTAAACAAATTTTAAATAACCAATTGGATAATATTTTTTGAAGTCTCCTGAAGAGAAACTGAGTTTGCCGTTTGAAAAATATTGATATTCAAGGATTCTATACCATTTCTACGAAAATTAGTTTTGCCCCAATAAAATACATGGGAAGCTTTGAGCGCTTTGAGCCACCTCTAAATCGCTTTTGAATGATCTAAAACTTTGNACGAGTATCTGAACACTTTTATTTTTCTCAATATAACTAGGGGCCACCCTAATGAACATATATGCACTTAGTATTTAATTTTTGTTTAGTCATTGATAAAAAGAATTTATAATAATTCGTTCCCTTTCGCTCTTGACGTTGTGCTTGCGGGATTTTTTGAATATTTTTTCGGGGCCACTTCGGAATTTTCCGAGATTGCATGCCGATTTCAACCATTCGTGATTTTACGTTATTTATTCGTACGTTTTCGGGAGTTTTTCGTAACCTAGTGAAATCTTTTAGACCTTTCAGAATTGTTTTCCCCTCTATCAATGTTTTATTTCGTGTGAATTTTCGAAATATTTCGTCAGAACCTTTCGGAATATTTCGTGACTTTTGGAATTTTATCGAAACCTTTCAGCATTTTTCGTAACATTTCGGAATTTT
>NW_016215633.1:0-1683 GCF_001687245.7 Rhagoletis zephyria | reverse complement strand
AATGTGTAATCAATTTGCATATTGAATTTTTGGTAAATGGAAAGATATAAATTACAATATTTTACATAAATATAATATTCGTATTACATAGTATTTAAGTAATACACGAGGTGTGTCATGGGAGTTATGTTTGCATAATAATGGTTGAAAATATTTGTTGATTGTTGAAAATCATAGAAAAAATTTTAATGTATACATCTGTGCATTAGGGTGGTCCAAAAAAGTAAAGTTGGAATTTTAATTCTCTCACCCCCTAGGATAGTGCTATATCGAAAACATATACATACCTTAATTTTTTTTATTTTGAAATCAAAAAATATTTTTAGAGGTCGCTCAAAATTTTCCACGTACTTTACAAGACGGCTGTCTTTTTTACACTTTCTTACATGCTTGACTTACAGGATAGCTTGCTATCTAGGTTCAAGCGCAGATACTATGTACATCATTGTGTGTATATCAATGTGTGCATATTATGGTGGTCCTTAAAATGTTAACATCTTGGGGCACCGCTTTATTTGGTTCCACGTACAAAATAAAAACATCCACGAAGATTTCAAAATTATGGAGGTCACTACCAGGGTCTAAAAATTTTTTTTGTTTGTTTTTAGATCACAAAAAATCGGCAAAATTATGCCTTTCACCTGCTATATAACTTGGCTTATGAATTTATATTAACAAGTTTCAATAGTAAGTATGTCGATTTTTGTGATCAAAAAAATATATATTTTTTACCCTCTCAGCGAACACTAAAACTTTTTTTTTTAATTTTTGCGGATGTCTTTATTTTGCCCGTAGAACAAAGAACAAAAGAGGTGCTGTGTAGGTAATTTAGATGTCGATTTTTTTAAGCTTCACTCTAGTGCAAATCGATATCAAACTTGCTATCGCTTGGTCTCGTAATCCTCTTCTCTACAATGCGCGCGGTACAGATTATCTTTTCGTTAATAAAAGTTCTCATTGCTGGGAACGATCGCCACCTCGCTGTTACATTTCATTTGTCCCAGGGTCAGTCCATTTTGTACCTTTAATTTGAAATGCCCAAGCTGCCTCCCAAACCTAATTGCTAAATCGAAATTGGCATTCAATTTTGTTTTCTCATTCTTGGAAAAATACTTAAAACTGCTTACTGCTTACTTAAAATTCCTTATCGCACTCTCTTGCATTTTTCGCAATTTTTTTAAGCNCATATTTACATATGTACATATCGGACACCGTCTTCAAAAGAGACACAACTCAAAATTACACGTTTGTCAGAAAATACGAATAACTATTTCTTAGCAACTTCCTAATCATATGGGCAAGGTAGACTTTACCTTAGGTTTTTCCAAAAAAAATAATAACAAAAATTTGCACCAGCTTTTGCTAAAAGGTAAATAAAATCTCTGCATACATTTTTAATGTCAAAAATGTCAAATTTTGAGTTGTGTCACTTTTGAAGATCGTGTGCGATATGTATGTATGTGTGCATATCTTGTAAAAGTAAAGAAAATTAGTATGAATACAATTTTACACAATTCAAAGGCAAACAAACAATCAGCACCAAAACAACATATCATTACCGACACCTTCAACTGCTTCTTCAAACACTTTCGTTGTACTATTTGCCATTATTTAACCTCAATCCCTACCCTACAAACATATGTATGTACTTGAATTGCATACACAAGTAAAGGGGGGTCCATA
>NW_016215632.1:1476-1683 GCF_001687245.7 Rhagoletis zephyria | reverse complement strand
CGAAACAAATGACTGATATTTTAATGCTACCTTGTATTTAATTTTTTTTTCTTTCGTGAAACCAAGATTACTTATAAGTACCGTGCCGTACAAAATTATTGGTTCGGAGAAACTTTCATCTGATCACAATTTCTAATCAGATCTTTTAGAAAAATTTTGAAAATGTAGATTTTGAGCCAATTAATAAAGTGCAAGTCTGAAGTTGCC
>NW_016215632.1:0-1252 GCF_001687245.7 Rhagoletis zephyria | reverse complement strand
AATTCTGGGATAGATTCAAAATAAATATGATTGATAAACCAACTTTTGTGAGTCGCCTGAAGAAAACTGTAATGACATTTTCATTCCAGCATATATAAAAACTTAACTAAATAATAAAATATTTAAATACTAAAATGTGTGACTATATTATATGGTAAGCTAACAAAAAAATAAATGGCAACAAAAAACAAATATAAAAAAAAAATAAAGCAAGAAAAGAATATAAAAAAATAAAACCAAAAAAAGAACAAAGAGGTGCAACAAAGTAAGTTGCCTCCACGTGGTGCGCCTTGGAAACGATTGAAACCGGCTAAAAACTTGCATAAACTTATATTTTCACATAACATATATACACACATTTACTCACACATACATTGTTGAATATTTAATGCACAAGGATGTTTTTCTCTTTCGCAAAAGTCGGTCCTATCATAACTATGTAAAATGTGGATATCTTTAAAACAGGAGCAGCTAGGATTTCAATTCAAAGGGATTCTTAACCTAAAAATATCAACAAATACAACCCTGCTTTCAGTTTTTGTCGACANCATCTTTGCTTCCTGCCCACCGTGCACAGTGTTACCTACGAACCGGCAATCCTGTCTGCAGACGGTCAAAAATGCAAACTGGATTTTTATATGTCGGCAAGCCGGTCTGTGTTCGAAAGCAATTTTCTCCATTTCGAATGGTGACATAATTATAAAACTTATATCAAAATACTGTGCTTTTAACTACGAAACCCACTGATTTTTTTTTGTATCAAAAAATGTTTCAAACGAAAAAATTTCTTTAATTACGAAATTAATTAATAGCAAGAAATAATTAATTTTAACCGAGTCTTTCATAATCTGTGATTCAACCGCCGATTCAAATAAAACGGATTGACATAACGGATTAAAATTCACATCATCGTAAAGGTACGCATTTTTTCTAAAGATCGTGCTTTTCCAATATAGAAAAAAATTATTATAGGTGCACTAAATACGTGTTTAGTTAACGACCGTCTGGAGGCGGTTCAGCATACTAGAGGAATAAATCAATAAGATTTTAAATCACGCAACCCTGCCAAGGCATGACGGCAAATTTGATACGCACTTTTACGGTACGCTACGTACACGTTCGTGGGTAACCGCGCTCTAACACTTATTTTCTCTCTCCCAGCGATAAGTGTGCGAGACCAACAGCAACGGAGACTATATGCATATTACCCTTTCCCACTGAGAGGAGCACACATCTACAAGAAAGAAACCGC
>NW_016215631.1:0-1683 GCF_001687245.7 Rhagoletis zephyria | reverse complement strand
CCTATTATAGGCTACTAGAAAACACGCTGGTGGCGCTGGAGTGGAGTTATTTATAAAAGTCGTATTTATTANGAAACATATTCAGCCTTATAATGAGTTGCATCTTCCCTGAACCGGTTCACTTTTCGCTTTTGGTTTCCATAGGCAAAACTCCGGATAAGGAAGATTACATACATAAAATGATAGCCATTTCCGTTTTTCGGACTAAACTCAAAAATCACTCAATAGAGCCCAGTCAAATTGTCGGAGGTCCTATTATAGGCTACTAGAAAACACGCTGGTGGCGCTGGAGTGGAGTTATTTATAAAAGTCGTATTTATTATCATTTCATGACAAGCAAAGGTTTTGCAGAAAAGGCACCCAATGGATGGCGCTGCACCTGAAATATATAGAAGCCCCCACGGGGTTTTTTCTGCTTTGACCCTATGTTTATCTTAGACCAAGTTCTTTAAAAATCGCGATAAACGAATTACTAAAATGGAACATTTTAGATACTATTTTCCAACGAATAGTAGTATAAAAATTAAGATCGGCAGCACTGAAAATAAGCATGCCGATCTTGTCAAAATTACAACAAACACGTCGCTACTGACAATACCTTGTTATTATTCCACCATGATCATCATGATTCAATAATAAAAGGTTTGCTCAAAAAACAGTTTTCTCGCTCCCTCTTGACAAAATCTGCTCCCTTAGCAAGGCACTGTGTGTGGGTTCGTGTGTGTGTGTGTGTGCAAAGCTTTTGTAAGGGCGTTAAGGGGTGCAAAACTCTAATGCCACTAATGAGCAAACCTTTAATTATTGAATCATGCATGCTCATATCATTTGTGGTTTTGTACATAGTCAGAAACAAATATTCACTGTCATTTTCCCCAACGAGAAACGTTTGCTTTCCGTTTGTGACAATTGTACCATAGGGTACGTTTTATATGTATGCAAACGTTTCAATTACGTGAAAAAAACTTTTTTCTGTCAATTTTCATATCCAATTCAATTAAAAAAGATGTACTACATACATACATATATTTTTCTCTGCACGATTCACTTCGTTTGTTGTTTCGTCTGTAACTACTAAACTACTGTAGTGTACTATCGCAAAGTGAACTCAGCCGTTTTGTTTTCGTATCGTACCGAACTGTTGAAGTAATAAATGAAACGAAATAGTAACGTAAAATATAGTTTATTTTCGTACACTGGTTTGACATATGCGGTATATCCATATTATAGCATTCAGCTATCCCGTGGACTTTTCGACACAATTTGACCTTTCTCTAATCTTCCGCCTACAATCTTTTGCCTGGTGTCCGTTTTTTCCACATTTATAGCAACTATATGGAAAGTGCTGGTCTGACATACCTTGTTTGTTTATATTACCATTATTTCTGGAAAACTTCTTAACTTGCATTGCTTCTTCTTCTTGTTTTGCCTTATTCCTGAAACACTTCTTGGCGTTCAAAGCTTCTTCTTCTTCTTGTGTTGATGACTTGTCGCCAATTTCCAGCAATCTTGCTCGTAGTATGTACATTTAGAGACGGGAACTCACCGGCAGTGTTAAATGCAGTGGCGGATACAGGGGAGGGGCGATGGGGTGATGTGTTTGAATTCGAAAAGTTTCAGAAAAATAGCTGAAAACATACCCTTTTCACAACCACTTTCAGTACTTTTGTAGACCTAATCCGCGTT
>NW_016215630.1:0-1683 GCF_001687245.7 Rhagoletis zephyria | reverse complement strand
AAGGGAAGAAAAAGTGCTGCCACTGGAAACCAACCAAACGCAGCAAATGACAAAGGTGCAATGAATCAGAGGTGAGTCGACCGTGATAATGCTGATAGTGATCAGAGCTTATCATCGACGCGCTGATAAGCGCCAAAAGAGAAAGAGAACTTCAGTTTTTCAACAAAAGCAGCGGAATCAGCTGATTTTCTTCGTTTGTAAACGCGGCAAATTCGACTGTAGGTGGCTCTAGTTATTTTGGGCAAATTCGATCCTCGACGACATTTCAAGCGACAATTTCTGACGTCCTTCCGACAATCTCCAGTGTCCTTGAAAGTCCTCCAAAGTTGCACTAAACTTCCAGCCTTTTGATTGGCGACGCAGATACAGTGGAAACGTCAGTGCTGATGCTCATCAGGGATAAACAAAATGTCTGGTGCCCCAGAAAAGCAACAGCAGCAGTCTGACGCCGTTTGCCTTTTTCTTTTTCCTTTTTAGTTAACGTTTTCTGTTTTCAGGTACGCGTCAAAGGATGCACACTTTTTCCACTTTTAACTGATTTTCCCCGTCCAATGCCAGGCAATTCTCCTTCAGCACTCCAAACATGATACATGGGTACCACCAGTGAAGCTGATGGGAGCAAGATACCTTCTTGTTGTTGTTATATAAAGGTTCGTTTAAAACTGTTTGCCTACTTTTACTTTCTTTCTTACACCATTTTTCTTTTTTTCTAATTTCCTTTTCATCACTTTTTTGAACATGTTCTCCTTTAGAAGTGCGGCCATCATCAAGGCGGCGGTTTCGACTGTTTCAAACGGTGCAAAAATTGTCCCCCTGGCTCGAACTTCAGCTGCGGTTGCAGTTTCTCATCAGATCCAAAGGTTAAACCACTCTAGCACAGGCAAAAACGATGACCAGGAGATTTACTACAAACTAAAGGACCAGGTGGCCCTGGTCACTGGCTCAACTAAAGGGTAAACTTCAAGTTTATTGTTTTCATGTTTCTAAATTCCCCCTTCATTTNCGTTTCTCATCAGATCCAAAGGTTAAACCACTCTAGCACAGGCAAAAACGATGACCAGGAGATTTACTACAAACTAAAGGACCAGGTGGCCCTGGTCACTGGCTCAACTAAAGGGTAAACTTCAAGTTTATTGTTTTCATGTTTCTAAATTCCCCCTTCATTTTTCCATTTAGAATTGGCTTCGAGATTGCTAGGCGACTGGTGGAGAGCGGCGCTCTGGTGGTCATCTCCAGTCGGTAATCACACCTTTTTATTTAGGAAAAAATCTTTTAACTTTTTTCCACTTTTTAGAAACGAAGAGAACGTTCAGCAGGCAGTGAAAGAGCTGCAGAAGGTGACCGGGAAGAGGGCGGAGATTGCCGGCCACGTCTGCCACGTTGGGAACAAGGAGCAGCGAAGTGCGCTGCTCGACTTTGTAAGAGAGAGACTCGCATTCTTTCTTTCCAATTTGACCTTTAACTTATCCTTCAACTCTCTTTTGCTTAAAGACTCTAAAACACTTTGGCGGCATCGACATCTTCGTCTCGAATGCGGCGGTCAACCCGGCAAAGAGTCACATCCTTGAGACGTCGGACGAGGTCTTTGAGAAGGTACGTTCTGGTTCGCTTTGTTTACATTCTTTTTTACCCTTTCTTTCTAATGTTCTTTTTTCCCTTTCCTAGATTCTGGCCGTGAACCTC
>NW_016215629.1:0-1683 GCF_001687245.7 Rhagoletis zephyria | reverse complement strand
ACATCAGCGCCACCAGCGGTTCCATTTTTTGCAAATCTATGTCCTACTATGTTTCAACTAAACATGCCAAATGGGAAACAAATCAGAGCATAAATACGGGTTTTCGAAATATCTCGAACTTGGCGCCACCTACGAAGACCATTTTTGGCAAAACTGTTTCTACTTACATAGCCAGTATTTATTATAGTACCAGGTTGAACGAGCTTTGCCCGGGGTGCATATACTTTTTAAAGTTTTCAAAATATGGATAGCTTTAAAAAACATTTTGGAAATAAAAAACATTGGATTTCGATATCTGTTAAGTAAATTTCTTACTTCAAAATTTAGGTGGCAACCCTATTCCGAAATACGCTGGAATGAATGGTACATATCATGAGCGTATATGTACTGTGTATACTTAAAAGAATGCTGATTGAAATTAACAAAATAAAAATTTGTATTACATAGAAGCGTGGCAACTCTGATGGAAAATTCTTTCTGACGAAAGTTCCCAACAATACCTTTCATTTGATACGCATATTGCGATGTTTTAGATAAATTGTGTAGAATCGAAAATAAGTGGCAACCTTACACTATCATCTTAAGGGTAACATTTTGTATATAGGGAAAGCATTGTTTAAGAACCTCTTCTTGGTACCCATGAATAGTAAAATTTGACCTTTTTTTCTAAACAAAAAATTTAATAAATGTACGATTCAAAATAGGTGGCAACCTTATTAAAAATATTTTTGAATTAGGGATCTTTAAAATACCTTCCAATTAATACCCATATTATGATGTTTAAATTGTTTTGTAACAAATTTTGAATAGGTGGCAACCTTATACGAGTCTTACCAGAGATAATGCCTATTCAGTTAACCTTAGAATCCCAAACATTATCTGAGTACAAAGTTTCATCAAAATCGTTAGAGCCGTTTCCGAGAACCCTATGGATATATATATAGATATACAAGAATTGCTCGTTTAATGTAATAAGATAAAGCAGCTGAATCGGCCTATAAATAAGTTAGATATAGGACTTAAAATTTTTTTTACGCGGTAGACTTTTTACTATACATATCGTCGCTATGAGTACAAAACCGCGTATCAAGTTAATGCAAAACCGCGTATGTGAGGTTGCATGAATTATTTTCTGTAGAGTAAAAACACTCATATTTCAAAATGGTTCTCTTTTTTATAAAGCAATCGCATTTCTAGCTAGAATATTTCAGGACGATTGGATAAGGATTGAGCCAAGAGCTTGTGTGAGCAAATCCAATTTTTGGCAGCCAATGTCAGTTACGCGGTTTTGCAGAATGACGATACGCGGTTTTGTACTTTAAACGTCGATATGTATGTAATACGGGAATGTATTTTTGTTAATTACATCCGATTTTCACAGTTCATTAAATTAAAATAAATTAGGCCTGAAAGGAATGGCATTCAGATGTGCAATAATGTTTTATTTTTTTTCGATGAAGGTTGCCACCTGTGCGAAAAATTATAAGATGCGTGATATTCGTCGGAATACGAAAAATTAGGTCTGAAATGCAAGGGCTTGGCCTCTAAATGTTGAGCTATGTGTTACTTTTTAGTAGGGTTGCCACCGTCTTAAAAATTATAAGATCATCAATGATCGTGGACTAAAAAAATGAGGTACCAAGTGAAAATATATGGGTTTGCCACCTTTTTAATACGTGAAGG
>NW_016215628.1:0-1683 GCF_001687245.7 Rhagoletis zephyria | reverse complement strand
TTTTAAATTAGATTATTTAAAGTTGCTGACGTGTCACTAACCACCTCTTTCCTGGCCCCTCATAAACTATCTCAGCTAACAACCCTCTGAACCTTCTGAAGAGATTAATTTTTAAAAATTTTAATTAGATTGGTTTGAAGTGTTCAGAGTATCACCCAATTACTCTCCTTGCGACTTTGAATGCGGCTTTAGGGAGAGCTTTCCCTTTCTAAAGTTACCTATGGATATAGCAGTGATCTGGAGATCAGAGCTGCAGATAGAGAAATTTCCTTCAAAGGAATCGAAAAGCACATTTATGCTCGTTGAAAGCGTTGGATGCTAAAATATTGAAGTGATCCATTGATAAGTTTAGTTATCTGCCTAACCTTTACAATTTATGAAAATTGTTAATAATTATGAGATGAGCTTGACTCTCCGAGCACATGTGTTTTTCTCACGCATATAACAGCGTCAGCNCTGGCCTACATCAAGACCGTTAAAAAAACAAGAAAAAAGCTTTTAAAAGCTTTGCCCACCGGCTGGAGATTTTAAAAGTTTATTTTACTGTTTAGATCACTGATGGGCACCGCCTTGGCCGCGGGCAAAGCTCCTTTAAACTGTTCATACATTTTGTATAGGCGCGTATTGAGTAAAACCTGTCTCTGCGCATCACTGGTCCAGATCGGCGATGACCAGAGGTAGCTTTTGCGCAGTGTTCGTCCTCACATAATTTTAAAGGAGCTTTAAAAAACTGCAAGCATGCTAACGAAATGACTAGCTCCGGCTTAGGTCAGTGGTGAATATAGCTGTTCTGGCCCTAGAATGCTTAACAAGCTTTGCTACGTTTTGGGCGTCATCCTCTTATAAACAATGAGAGTTAAATTGTCGAGAAGATTCAAAATATTTACTTAGGAGTGATTTTACACCCAGTCGTAGAAGATCTTGAAATTAATCGTAATTTCACTAACAGAATATGGACAGAAAATTTCAGAAAATAGAAAGATCTGTTGAGCCAAAAATAATTTGATAATCGTCCATTTGTGTATGTGTGTGCGTGTGTGTGAAGAGACAAAGTAAATTTATGAACAGATGGTGCGCTAAAGAACGTATTTATTCAAAGACAAGACCCTTTTCTCAAGTAGGTTTTAAAATTCAAAATTAGTTCTGAAAATGTTTAAAGGGCAGATTAATTTTAAAAGCCACTTGAGAAAACGGCACTAAGTGGGCTTTAACCAAGCTTTCATGCAAAAGTTAAACAAAAGCCGCCTTATAAAGTAAACAAATTTGTTGAAGCGAAAATATAGTACTATATGGATGTTTTGGAAGATTCTGGCATAAAAAGGAATGACTAAAATGAATAAAAATATACTGCATGGCCTCGGTTGCCCATAAACACACTATCATTTAAAAAATGAATTCCAGCACATATTTTACTTCTTTTGCAATAGGAATGGCATTTTTCCGAGGGCATTTCTGTCAAAAGCAAATACACAAATCAATAAATACATAAACAATAATAACAATTCGAGCGCTCTTCAAAAAAAAAAACATTGGATTTTATGGCATAAAACCAGCTAGCATATTTACCAGATAATTTCTGATATCGGACAAGTTGGATTAAAAAGTTGACTAGTTAGACAAGTCTCACCGGTTTGGTACAGATTTCTGGGCGAAGTGTCTGGAGAATTTTATTTATTTCCTTAT
>NW_016215627.1:0-1683 GCF_001687245.7 Rhagoletis zephyria | reverse complement strand
AGATTAGTAAAGTAAAATGTTTTCCAATGAATTTGTGAACAACGTTTCCACCTATACTTCAATGATGCTGCTAGGTGTGATGTTATGAGACGCAGTTCATTTTAAGCACGGTGATGAGCACATGGGCATTGACAGCATTGCGGGGTAGACACATGTACTGTGTATTGCAGCAACGGGGCTTAAAGTGCGCTACACGTCGCCTTGCACCCACCGTCCTCGTTACCATCATTTCTGTTGCTGTGTGCCCCCTTTTATGCGCTGGTGTTGGCCATGCGCCCGCCACTCGCCAATTCCATTTGCTTCTTGTTCATCGAGGTGCTCTGTCTCCATGCAATTATTGATTTTCGCAATCTTCAAAATTCTCTTCATGTGAACGTCATGGCAGAGTGTATTAGTGGAAGTCGTGTTAGTGGTGGATATAGTAGAGACTATCCCAAATTCGCTATTTTCCCTATTAAAAAATGATAAAATGCGTAGAAACATCTGCTTTGTTTTATAGGGAATGGAATTTGAACTTAAGTGTTTTACATGTCAGAAATTCGCTTCATAACTATATATACATAGATATTTTTTTTTTAATGAAAGGGGACAGTAGGAATCTTAAATTGTTATTATCGTCTAACTGTGATCAACCATTCACTCGCGGTCTATAAATGTGTTCATACACAAGTACATTCACACATATGTGCGCTCTTTGATTCGTAGCTACAAAGCTTTGTATGGTATACAAGATTTTCAACTGGTTCTGCTGTTCGTGTTTGTGTATCACGTGTAGATGATGTTGTTTCGTCTCTTCTGCTATTTATTTTATGCTCTTTTCAGTTTCTAAAAAATTTAATTATGACGCATTTGTAGCTATTTTCGCGTTTTTGTTGATCGCAATCGCTTTTCACTTTTTTTGTTTGTGCTACAACGTCTTTCGCATGTGTCATTTTCATCCCTGGGTTCCACGATGTTGCGAATAATTCTTGGCTGGGTTCTCTAAATCTATGGTATAAGATCAACGTTTTTTATAGGAAAAATGGTCAAACGAAAGCCCACGAAATTTTAAAATTTTGCTAAACTTGATACAAATTATTGGCTAATACTGCTAAATCCTGTTATGCATGTTTCCATTATTGTCGAACACCTTGTTGACATTTCTAATTTTTTTCGCAGTCAATAGGAGCAAATCACTTAAATTTTGTTTGTTTTCAATTCCAAACCTATAGTATGTAATAAAGAGGTTTCTAAAAATTACTTCATAAGAAATCGGTATTATATCTAGTTTAATTAGATCTTATAAGGGTGTGGGACAAGTTCCTGCCGAAAAATGCACCCAGTGTGGTCTGAGCGATGCCCAGAAATTAGCGTTTACGCTGAAAAAAAAAATTAAAAATGCCTTAATTATCCCTATTTCAGTAGTAATCTCTTGCTAAATGCCAACATTTCATGCATTTGTTGAAACATATTAAAGAAATACAAAAAATAAGTTTAATTCATGTCTATGGCAACTTTTACTTCCATTATTACTTTACTCCAGTCGCAAGGGGCGGGTCCTTGTACAATTTTAAGTATGTACATATTTCTATGAAGGTTATATCAGCCACATTTTTAATGAAAGCAAAAGCATATAGTATATATTTTATAACAAAAAAAAAAAATCTGGCTTGATAATGAAATGTTTTGACTAAAATTCTTCTT
>NW_016215626.1:0-1683 GCF_001687245.7 Rhagoletis zephyria | reverse complement strand
TTCAAGCGAATAAACGCAAATGAAAATTGTGCTTTTTGGCAATTTTTCTGAGGGGTCCCTAGGGAACCATAGGGGACCTAGGTAGTCGGTGGTTGCATTTTTGTCAATGGCGGTTCATTCCCTCTCCAAAAAGGTGGGTTAGAGGTGCCACGCCCACTTACCATTCGCCCACCGCCCTTTAACGAACGGCCATATAGGAAAGCCAACCCTTTTTATTATTTTTATTCATGTGATTAGCAGTGGCAAAAATGTATGTATTAAATACGTATATTTATATTTAAAATTAAGTGATCAGTTATGAAACATATAAATCTTTACATGTTCTGTTAAAAAATATCTAAAATAACAAGCGAAAATCCCCAAGTTCTATATCGTAGCAGTGGCCACATTGCGTGTTTGTCACAGACACGATTTATGTCAAAAATTTTGAAGTGAAACTACCTTCTAAAAATTATTGTATCATGGGTGGTAGTATAAGGGCGCCAAAAAATATTCGCGACAAGAAACTGGATCCGACAATGTAGGTGTGGCTGGAATTTACGAATTAAACGGATAACGGCGTTTTCCCTACGAATCATACGACCAAGCACTGAATCTACTAGTACTGCAGGCAGGCTGATCAATAATATTAAGGAATCGCCGTGTTCCATCGGAGCCAATCTTTTTTTCGTGTCAAACAGAAAAGTGACAGCTCCATATGTTATATGTGCCCGATATAACGAACCAACGAAGATACCAGCGGCCAGGAAGGGACTTAAGTGTTTGAGTATATTATCGAAAGCTTCCAATACATTCGCTACTTTACCCATTTGTGGGAAAACAATATATTCTGTTTGGCACTGCTGATAACTCACGGCTCTCATCGCTCCCCCCTTTTTCTTATTGTCTACCCAGCGATGTAACCAACTCTGGATTACCCATTTCGTGGTACCTCGGCATTTACATGGTTGCACCCACGGCGCCAGACGATTATCTTCATCCGGAAAAAAAAAACAAATCGAACAACCTCTCTCGCCTACATCAGTGCCAGCTGCATCGCCGGTTATTGCATCGAGACCGACACCGGTTGATAGTAAGTGCGCTTCCACTGATGTAGATTGTTTCTGGTTATTATTCATTTCCGGATTTTCAGAAGTTTGAGCCAATGTCGTCCATTGTATTAGGGATATAGCCGATGAATTTGGATCTATTTGGTTAAATCACCATTGATGATGACACCCCATTTGCTCTAGCTGAGTCAACCCTCTCAAAGCATGTCAGAAAAATATGTTCCGTTTTATACCAGGGAGCTCCCTTTGTCTGCCGATATGTTTGTAGCTGTATCTATTTTCTGAATCAACGCAACTATTTTATTACAACGCTTTTATCAACTTGCAATGTTGTGTTCCAGAAACTTTCAATGTTGTGTTCCAGAAGCTTTCAATGTTGTGTGTCCGACACCATAAAGCAAAGCTTTGAAAAGCTCCTATAAAAAAGCATAGTGAATATGGCAGAGGTAGAGACATCTAGATGTCGCCCTATGTACTACGTTTGCTACACCGGAAATAGACGACACGCCATTCTTTAAATAAAATTAATTGGTGCTCGTTTGTATGTACATACATATGTAAATGCATGTGTGTGCACCTTTCTATTAATATCGTTGAATTATTTTAATATCTATTGCAAACATTTTATTCAGAC
>NW_016215625.1:0-1683 GCF_001687245.7 Rhagoletis zephyria | reverse complement strand
TGTGATTAAATATTTATAAGCTGATAAAATTAAATTGACGCTTTAAAACCCTAAAAACAGTAGTAGCAGAGCACAGTAAAATAATACTCGTAGCACTTTCAACATTTGTACACAAGTTTTTATACATACATACATAAAGTGGGCGACAAAATGATAGCGTCACTTCCAAATTAGTAGTGTTTAAGAAAACAATATTAGAGCGGCCGCTGTGGGTAATAGTTAAAAGTGCACACTACCATTCCATTCCTACCAAAGAAAAGAAACCTCTTTTTTTTAATAGCGGCCGTTCCTCGGCAGGCATGGCAAATGGGCATGAAAAACAGCTTCTAGTAAAAATATAATCGCCGTTCGGAGTCGGCGTTGAACTATAGGTCACTCCATTTTGTGTGACAACATGAACGCGCACGTCGCAAATCGGAGGAAAAGCGCCAATCAATTATTATTATGAGAAAACGATAACACTTTTCGTATGATAACATTATAAAAAAAATATATATTTCTTAACGATACGGTCAGTAGTTGAGATGACAACAATTTTACTTCGCTTGTAACAGTTCCAAATTACGTTTAACTAAAATTAAGTTCGACTGCTTTAATTTCTTTTATAATTTGAGTTTTGAATGGTGTTTATAAGATTTTGTCTATCCAGATATTTGGTTTACTTAGGAGATTACCTCTCCTGTGCTAATGTATGGGTAATATCGCAGACGATTTGACGATAAGCTGTATGAGCTTTACAACGATATAGACATAGTGCAGTGAATTAAAATTCAGCGGCTCCGCTGGCTTGGCCATGTCGTGCGAACGGACAGAAACGCTCCTGCTCTGAACATATTCGACGCGGGCCGCGATGCTGGTGNGCCTCCTTTGCATTGGAACGACCAGGTGGAGAAGGACTTGGCTTCACATGGCATTTCCAATTGGCATTAGTTAGCACCGAAGAGAAATGACTGGCGTGCTGTTTTGGACTCGACCAAAATCGCTTAGGCGGTTATAGCGCCAATAAAGAAGAAGAAGAAGAAGGAGATTACTTCCCTCTTCATTTCTTGAAGTGAATAGCTTTGAGATGGATGATTTCCAGGCCAGGAGGATACACTCGAATGTCTGATATGACAAGCACAAGTTACCAATGTTGCCAGAGAGTTATCTTTCAGAATATGACTGAACGACAATCTCAATATATGAAATTATTTAAAAAACTAAGTGATTTTATGAACAAATTCACATTAAAAAATCGGTATCCCAGATTCCGCGTTCTGGAATGAGATCCTCTAACACTTTGTTGTCATCATCGCTTTTCAAGGTGCTATCATACCGATCCTCCATAGTGTTTATGTCCTGGTGAAATCGTTCGCCATGTTCCTCGCTGGTGTTTTTTTTTAATATTTTTATTTTTTATTTTTTTTCATCCCTTTCTACTCAATTCATCGACATGAGATAGAATCCATCAGACGAATTGCATTTTGATTAATACGTGATTTTTTTCTTCGGTAAAACTAAATTATGTTGATATGGTATTATTATCGTTTACAGAGCTGCATATACGTTTGATCAGAACCGACGATTACTGTTGTTATGGCTCTACGTTAGGTTTTGTTTGGTAGAATGTTCTGGCAAGTGAAGCAAGTAGATAAATTTTTGGGTCTTAAAGCCACTCTCTTATTGATCTACTGACATGAATTG
>NW_016215624.1:0-1683 GCF_001687245.7 Rhagoletis zephyria | reverse complement strand
ACTCCCAGGTGAATGGCAGTCAAAAGTTTTCCACTTCTGCGCACGGACCTGGGAACCTATACAATCCAATTAACATTCGATTTATNTGAGCTGCGATTTGAACCGTACGCAAAAGAATCGCTTCTGGCCACTCCCAGGTGAATGGCAGTCAAAAGTTTTCCACTTCTGCGCACGGACCTGGGAACCTATACAATCCAATTAACATTCGATTTATATTTTTTGGTTTAACCTTTATAATTAAACAGTTTTTCAATAGCCGTCTCCTCTATTATTTTACATTGCTATTCCGGGCCTATATAGAAAATAACGCCGCCTGTGTGCCTTGATATTTTATAGTCACTAAGTTTCATTTCACTGTTGTTTATTGATGAGACTCGGTCACACAGATAAAATCAAATCTTGTAGAAAATGATATAGCTTCAAGTTGGTTAAAATTTGTCCTAATACCACCAACATTCAAGTACAGACATTTTAACGTCGACTTTAATTCTATGGCTGAGTAAAAGATCAACCTATCTCGGCAGCCAGTTCGAAAACGCCCTGATAAAAAAAATTTCAAGAACGCCCTACTTCAGAATTTGACTAAAGAACGCCCTATTTTCTGAGACCAAATTCTGAGATAGGGTGTTTTTCAATAAAATTCTGAAATAGGGCGTTCTTCAATCAAATTCTGAAGGTTGATTTTTTAGATTTTTTTTGTCCAGGACGCTTCGGTTTTCTTCAATATAAAAATAAATTGTGTGTATTCGCTACATGGAAGCAAGTGGGACAAAAAAAATTCTAAACAATCAACCGTAATTTTTAGCCATTTGAAACTTGTACTTTCTAGAATTCACTGGGCTACAGCATACTCAGAATCTTTTACGAAAGTTTGTTGAATTTTTTGTAAATATTGCACAAAGTTTGAAACTTGGATTTACACGGGCTTTGTTAAAGAATTAACTATATTTTTATCTAAAAGTAACCAAAATCAAATAACAAAAAAATAATATGTTAAAACTTGTCAAAATGCGGTGCGGCTATATTTATTTCGACCACTGTAGGCAATTCATTAAATAGTTTCGGACCTTTATACAATAAAATATTTTGCGCCTTATTCGATTTATAGAGATTAATTCTAAAATCATTCTTGTTTCTTAAGTTGTAGGGTTGTACACATCGTACAGTTTCATAAGTAAAAACACTATCAGCTGATTGCCAAAAAATGCCTACAGCTGAGATCACCTGTTTTTGACATGTGCTCTTATCTTTTACAATTTCTTTCATTTATTTTACAATTTCTTTTATTTCTATTACAATTTATTCAAAATACACTAACACACTGAACCAAAAACACCAATACATTAACCAAAAACACACCTACATCCTGCCGAATATACACCTACAGCCTGAGAGAAAAAACGGTAAGAAGAAGGGTTACTTTACTTATGGAACTGTACGATGGTTGTACATCCCCTACATATACGATCTGATTTGTTAGGTACTTCGGTAACAAACTAAACTTCGTTTTAAATAAAAAAAGTAGAACATTAGTCACATTTTAAAGTTTCGAACATATATGTGATCGGGANAAACACCAATACATTAACCAAAAACACACCTACATCCTGCCGAATATACACCTACAGCCTGAGAGAAAAAACGGTAAGAAGAAGGGTTACTTTACTTATGGAACTGTACGAT
>NW_016215623.1:0-1683 GCF_001687245.7 Rhagoletis zephyria | reverse complement strand
CTCACCTTGCTCTTGTGGCAACAGATAAATGCAGCTGCCTCGCCTGGATAAAGTTTAGCTGAGCAAAACTCACATATCTTCTCCATGCGTTCAGCACAATTTGATTCCATCTCATCGTCTTTAAGGAAGAGACGTGCACCGCAATACGTCTTTGGTAGCTTTTCTTGCCGCCTCCTTGCGCTGACATCTTCACTTAATCGCTGAAAATATGATGGCACCAAAACACTACTAAATTGGGGAGTGAATTGTTGCCTTTGTTCGGCCCGTTGTTTCTGCCTTTGGTTCCGCATACATTCCCTAGGTTGTTGCAAATAGATCTGCCGTTGGTGCATATCTTGGTTTTTTGCGATCAGCTGACACTCCCATACACTTTTTTCGAGGCATTGTTATGCGTAATTACAGCGTGGCGACGAATAACTGTTACCCAGTTTTTTTTTGAGAAATAAAAGGGTCCTTTATAAATTTTGCGAAAAAAGTATTTTATTTTTATCACCAATTTCTGTCCGCGATAAGCTGAAAGAACTTATTGAGCGCCATGATGACATCACAAAAACTATTTGGAGAATATCCGTAAATTTATCAACTGTCTTGCGTTTGCTTCAGTGCAGGTGAACTTTGTCAATATTCCGGGTAGAGGACCATTTTGTTTTAAACTAGAATAAGACGATTCTCAGATATTATTGTTTCTGTTAAAGAAACATTTACGAATATATTTTCTCCTCCAAAATTGTATTCAAAGTAGGTGACACCATGTTTCCCTCAACTCATGACACTCATATATCAGTCAGTTTGTAATATGTTTTTATGTATGTACCTAATAATAGGCATATTATACTTGTAAAAGAACGGACGTGTTTTTGCTGAGCTCCGGTGCTTTTTAAGTTTTTCACTGCTGGAATTGTTTTGTTGTTGACCAAATTTAATAATGTCAAATTTCGAACAAGTGACTCTTCATAAATAATTATTAAACTAGCTATTACTTAATAGTTTCTCACTCGAAAATGCTAATAATCGCCATACGTGTGCATAAAATGCCGTGTTTGTGCGGGCAAAAGGTCGATCGTACACATGACAAAGTGCAGTGTGCCAAGTGCAGCGACTTCTTCCATATGAATTGTGTTAGTGTTCTCCCAACTGACCTGGAATATCTGCTTAGTTCAGGCAATAAGTATGTTTGCAATAGTTGTGCAGTGTTTCGTCGGAAATCCCTCCACACCCCTCCTCCTATTGCTATTCGTGATGAGAGAGTAATACCTAATACTGCTATAAGCGCGATATCAACAGATTCGTCAATCTCCTCGCAATCGAATACAATGGCTAATACTTCTCCGCAACAACACTTGTCTATACTAGTGCCAAATCAACAAGTAGGAGAAGCTGCGATCGTAAACAATCCGATTCTTCTTTCTCCTCCTATTTGTTTTCCCGATGAGAGTTCTCTACGTACAATGGCCAAAAGCGCGACAACTACTAGCTCGTCAACTTCTACGCATATGATTACATCTGCTGGCACTGCTATGCAACAACACTTGCCTAAACTAGGGCCAAACCAACAAGAAAGCCAAGTTGGTGTTGTCGACAATTCGACTTTTCTATCAATTCTCCATGAAATCGCGGCTNACAAGTGACTCTTCATAAATAATTATTAAACTAGCTATTACTTAATAGTTTCTCACTCGAAAA
>NW_016215622.1:0-1683 GCF_001687245.7 Rhagoletis zephyria | reverse complement strand
CGAGGGCAGCCTTTGAGTGAGTTGCTTGAAATCGAGCCTTGGTTTTTTGCTCAACTGATCATTGCTTTTATTGGTTCGATCAAGCCGCAGTCAGGCCCCGTCTTTGCTATAGTTGGCCTCGGTCTTCGGTGTGATCAATACTTGTAGTCTGCCCCAATATTTGTATGTACATTAGCCTGCACCACTCCTCATAAAAAAAATCGGTACTGTGTTTCGATTGGAATTATAAAATCTATTATATTCTAAGACTTCTACCAAAATATTTCGGAAAAAATTTAAGATTTACGTGAGCTCGACTCATTTGAAAGAACCCCCAAAAATAGGTTTGTTTATGAATAATAATAGTTTCTTTTATAATGTTTTGAAAGAAATCCCCTCGGATGACAAAACAATTTAAGCTTAAAAAATTTTCATAAAAACATTAAAAAATGTTCAACGGAATCGTAATAGTGAGATTTTTTAGGCAGTTTTTTTTTACTTATTTCAAAAATTTGTGTATGAAAAGCTTTAATAACTGCAAAGGTATTTTCTTGCAAATAAAATTTGAAGACTCAAATATAATAATTTTGTAATCCCAGCGGGAAAACCGCACATTTTTTGGTGATGCAGTCTAATGTACATACATATGTATATATTTATTTCTACTCAGGATTTTTACAACCACTGTCTGAGCACCTAAAACATTCACTTTTAGAAATAAATGTATCAGCTAGCGGTATCTCTGCAAATTCATGTTGCAACGAGTTTTATGTTTCCTTGCTGAAGTTTTCAGACATTTAAAATGAGTGCCACTGTCATCTGCATAGTTTATGTTAACACAACAGTACTTCTACATGAAGTAAAAACTGATAAAAGCCTTCCCCGAAAAAGTGTCGGCAAATAAAACACCTTAAACAAAGCGACGAGACGTGCACACAAACTGACTTTAACCCCATGACCGAGATAGTATTTACACACATGCGGGTACTTCGCAGAAGGATTCACGAAAAAATTAACTCGAATTAAAAACATATAACTAACCTCTACTTAAGCAGCTGAGTGAATCTTAGTACGAGGTTTCTATGTAGTTCTGATTATTACTCTCCGCCCTAGTACCTCGACACCCCGTAGGTATGTATGTTCTCTTCACCCTCGAATGTTTCGTGTGAGATCTGGTGTTGTTGATAAATTGTCACTTAATTGCTGACTTAAACATTAAATAACTAAACTGTTTCGTTGTTTTCATGAATGCGTTAACAACATAATAATTATTTGTTGTTGTTGCTGCTATGGTGTGTTGTTTTGGTATGAGCATGAAGTTCATGAAAAATGAAAGAAAAAACTGACGGTTCGTTGCNCAGCAAGCGAGTGTGTGCGGATATAGGATTATAATTTTTAAAAAGTGTAGGGGGAGAGTGAACTTTGTTGTAGTTTTCCTATATCTTGTTTGTGCTACAATATGTATGTAGACAAATATGAGTTACTTGCATGCCATTTAGGAGAAGGGTTCGCGCAGCGAGACGAATGCCCAGGAAATGCTGTTCTTGTAGGCGTGTTGTGAAAATGCCACGAAATACTATAGTATTACCAAAGTATTTTTGAGAAGCAAACAGTTGCATGACTCTTAAAAGTGGTAATTAAAATAATATTGCGGCTAGACAACGCATCAATTTTGAAGTTTGTGGGGCAAATTTAGGTGTTGGT
>NW_016215621.1:0-1683 GCF_001687245.7 Rhagoletis zephyria | reverse complement strand
AGTACTAAGTACGAATTGTAAAAAAATAGCTTAAAGCTAAATAAATATATTACTACTACTACTACTACTAAATTTATCAACTTATACAATTTTCATTAATTTTCATACAAGTACTACTTAACTCACATAAGTTCCAAATTTCATATAATAGTCTTATTAACTCATACAAGTAATAATTTTTCATACAAGTATTAAATAAATAATTGTTTATTAATTCACATAAGTTCTAAATTTTCATAGATATTCTCAATGTGCAAAAAAAGGCAAGTAAATATCTAATGTTTCTTGCATGCATTATTTTGATGAAATTTTATATTTATCAACACTTAATTTTTATATTATATTATTTTATATATATATTTTTTTTCATATGTATATTTTCGGTTCTGCTAAAATGTTTTCATACAACTATAGCCTTTTTAACTCATAGAAGTTTTGAGCTTTCATATTAGTATAAAATTATACATACAAGTTATAATTTTTCATACAAGTATTAAATTTAGGAACTCATATGAGTTCATTTGTTTTCATACAAGTAGATATCTTATTAACTCATACAAGCTATAATTTTTCATATAAGAAATAACTTTATTAATTCATAAAACCTATATATTTTCATATAAGTTGTTGGAAATATATGAAATGTGGCAACACTCTCCATCACTAGTTTATTCTTTCCATCTCTTCGCTACTTTTCCTTCTTGTTCTCTTGTACGCATAGCTCGTAAGCAATTCGTTTGTTAAATGTCAGTCAGTCTATTCTAACTATTCAAAAAAAGCAAACCAAACAGGTTATGGACCAAGCGCTTTACTGTGTGTCGGTATTTCTTTGAAAAACTTTGCGTTATTGAACTTTTGCATACTGTGTGTCAGTAGGAAAACTAATAGAATACGACTTTTTTTCTAAGGTTCTGTGTGTCAGTGCATTAAAAAACAAAAACATTAAAATGAGTGCTTTGTTTCAAATTGATAAATTGGACGATTCCAATTACGCGTCGTGGTCGGTCCAGATGCGAAGCGTGTTAATACACTCCGATTTGTGGGGAGTCGTGTGCGGCCGAGAGGTGAAAGCAGACGATATGTCTAGCGTGGAAAAAGCGGCTTATGAAACGAAAAACGAAAAAGCGTTGGNAAAAAAAAATTTACCAAGTGCAATGGTAGCGTGGAACAAACTCCGCGAAATCCATCAGCCAAAAGGGCCAGCGAGAAAAATTTTACTGTTTAAACAACTTTTACACCTCAATATGTCTGAGGGAGCTAGTGTTTCAAATCATTTAAATGAGTTTTGTCGCATCCAGGAGTGGTTAGCGGCAATAGACGTTGAGATTACGGACGAAATGTTAGTAATAATTTTGGTTTCATTTTTGCCGCCACAGTATGAAAATTTTGTGGTTGCGATGGAGACAAGGGATGCATTGCCTTCGTTTAACACTTTAAAAGTTAAGTTATTAGAAGAGGGTGCGCGGCAGTGTGTTAGCGAAGAAAAACATGAAAAAGGTACAGAAGTGTTAATGCAAGCCCGAGCAAACGCGTCTGGAAATTTCCAGAAAGCAAGCAAGAACAGCGTAGGCGTTGCTAANAATTTCCAGAAAGCAAGCAAGAACAGTGTAGGCGTTGCTAATAGTTCTGGGAATTACAGCAACAAAAACAATAAGAACAACAGAAGTGGCAAGTGTTTTAATT
>NW_016215620.1:0-1683 GCF_001687245.7 Rhagoletis zephyria | reverse complement strand
CAATAGAGTGGCAGACTATTCACTAATTCTACTGATTTAGAAATCGGTTACATAGATTTACAAAAGCACAAAGCCGGTGTGTTTGGTTGACATTGGTCATACAGATGGAAATATGCGGATCAGTGAAGATCAGTAGAGCAACTTGACAAACTAAAGGAAGAATTGTAGATGCATATGTATGTATGTAGATTGTCAGCACATGCCAACAAAAAAGATACAATTAAGGAAAAGAGTAAAGTTTACAAAGATGAACCTTAAATAGTTAAAATGGTAATGGCCCTTCCAGCCGAAGAAATAAAAATAAATACGGAATATTTGGTGTTCACTTTCTAGTAAAATGTTTGGCTGAAGTTCTCACTTTTAGAAGCAACTTTTTTGCGCAGTTCTGGAATCCATCAATCCGAAATTCAGCCTGGCGGATCACTTTCGTGTTTTCTAAGCTGAGGAAACTGCAATAAAGTGATCGGCTTATAAATGTAACACCTTTTAAGGGATATAAGCCAGACGGCAATCAGGGTCTTAGGGAAGCTAAGCACCATATGTATACCAAATTTGGTCGAGATCGGTCAAGTAGTTTTTAGATACGCATATATCGTATAGGGGGGCGGTGCCATCCCAATTTTCCTAAAATTTCCCGGAAAACCGCTATTTTGCTAAAGGGCGATTATATATATACATATTGAATCAATATTGATGAGTTCCTTGGCAACACTGCTCAAAAAATTTGAAAGTCCGGAAAAGTCGCCTAACTTCGACAATTTGTATGCGATTGCAATAAATTGGGTATCAGTTTATTTGAAAATGGATCTAATTTTAGATAGTACTACATATTTTGAAATTGTGGAAATAAGTGGTCAAAACTTAAAAAAATAAGAAAACATTTTTTTTTTTAATTTGTCCAAGTCTGACATTCGATTATTATACATCATTTTAAAGGCCTATAAATCCTTTTCTCATAACATGTTCGATCTTTAAAATTGAATGAAAACTAGTCATTCAAAAACTGATAAACCTACAAAACCGTACTTTCTGAGCTAAAATGTCAAGTCGCGATCTCTAAATGTTTTTTAAAAAACCCATAAAAATAGGCAATAATATTTCTCATAAAAAGAAAGTAAATTAGGGATAGGGTATTGAAATTTGAAAAAAAAAATTTCGATGGGCACCCTAATGCATATATGTATATGTATACACTGGCTATTGATTTGTATATAAGATTACTATGTATAGTAGTTTTTTAAAATACTTATGTTTTTTCGTCCGAAATTCTTTACGCTAATTCTGAACAGAAAAAAAGCCATCATCCGTTATTTATCCGCAATCTTCTAATTTTATCAGATGCATCATACTTTTAATGTTAAATGCGTGACTAGGTTCGTTTTTTTTTTAAATTATTAAAACCACATAAATTCATGAAACTGTCATAAACAATTAACATTCAGGGCTAAAAATATTCTTTGGTATATGAAAAAAATGCAATGCAGGCATTCAATCATTTCTAATTAGATATTTAGTCGTTGAAAATCCAGTTAATTAAATGAACGAAGATATCGCTTTCTAAATACAGTGTCGGCCACTTAAATAGCGCACTTTTTTGATCCTCGATATTAATAGATTTCCTTTTTTTATTTAACATACACGGTTAAAAATTTTGGTTTTAATTTTAAACTTTTTGGACTACAT
>NW_016215619.1:0-1683 GCF_001687245.7 Rhagoletis zephyria | reverse complement strand
TCACTGTCATCGTATGTGCTTAAGGTTAACTATATAAATTTATATATAAATTTAAAGGTATTTCTCGGCTTTTTCTAATAAACACATCACTTTGTATAGTTAATAACGTATTTTTCTTAGTAAAACGTACATTTTCATTAATAAATAGTTTTAATTTATTTTATTTTTATTTTTTTCTCGAAATATGTAAATAAGATATACAAAAATATGCATATCAAATAAAAGGTTTATCAATTACCCTTCCAACCAAAAATGGTTTACACCTTTCAAATCAATAGAAAGGAGCGGACCACGCTCACTTTTAATTTTTTTTTTTTATCTCAACGGCCGCTATACTGCACTTATGCCTATATTTCTGTCGAAACAAGATATGTATGTATGTATGTACATATGTAAATAAATAAATGTAAGCAATTGTGTTTAATGAATTTCTGCCCACATGCCAGGCGAAGGTTGTGGAATACATACATTTAAACAAAGTTAACCTTAAAGCCACTGCACTTTTGCTAAGAACTATCTTGGGTCAAGTGGTGTGCCAAAAAATGAGCTTAGCGCACATAGACATTTGGGGAAAATCCGCTGCCTTAACACAACAAACCTCGATAAATTTTTGCGTACATACGGTAATTACGAGAGAAAAACGGTATTTGCGCAGCCGCTGAGGCACCACCTTTTTTTTCCTTCTACCACCACAAACCTCGATCAATTTTTTCGTACATATGGTAATTACGAGAGAAAAACGGTATTTGCGCAGCCGCTGAAGCACCACCTTTTTTTCCTTCTACAATTTTTTTAAGTTTTTCGCACATTTGAATAAATAAATTTTCAAATCATAATTTTTCATTGNCCAAAAAATGAGCTTAGCGCACATAGACATTTGGGGAAAATCCGCTGCCTTAACACAACAAACCTCGATAAATTTTTGCGTACATACGGTAATTACGAGAGAAAAACGGTATTTGCGCAGCCGCTGAGGCACCACCTTTTTTTTCCTTCTACCATCACAAACCTCGATCAATTTTTTCGTACATATGGTAATTACGAGAGAAAAACGGTATTTGCGCAGCCGCTGAAGCACCACCTTTTTTTCCTTCTACAATTTTTTTAAGTTTTTCGCACATTTGAATAAATAAATTTTCAAATCATAATTTTTCATTGATTTATTTAGAATTTATTCGTGATTTGAATTATTTCGAGAGAGTAAACTCAAAATGCTAGCAAACGTCAAATAACCCAATGGCGGGCGATTTGAGCGAGCGGTTTTACCTTTAAATATTTTTATCATGATTATAACCCTTACTACTCAGAATTAACCTTTCTGTGCTGCCAGGAAAAAGCGACAGAGCTTCTTTTTGCGTAGGTGGCGTTCGGCCGCAATCAAGCTTGATATACAATTCAATGCGAGCGTGAGCATGAACGTTCGCAAAGGCAAATAGTTCCATTTGTAATCTCATGGACGCTCACAGACATCTGTCAAAACTTGCCGTTCACATGCAAATGCCTTGCGTACGCACACAGTTGAGTGTGAGCTCGAAAAAAGGCATATTATGTATGTTAAATTAGTTTTTATTCTATAATTTTGAAAGATATTTTAATTCTTTATCATTTCATGTCTCAACTATAGCAAAACGTTGAGTAATAACGAAGATATTGGTCAAAATAAAAAGCTCACGCTCGCATTGA
>NW_016215618.1:0-1683 GCF_001687245.7 Rhagoletis zephyria | reverse complement strand
TGATATTTTGCCAAAAAATGTAGAAATGAAAAAAATAATAACAATTTGTGTAAATTTCAGATCGACCTAACAATTTTCCATATATTTGCAATATGCTCACAAAACTTATNTTTTTAAGAATAAGTTGAGAATTTCAAGATGTTAGAAAAATTTTAAGCGCAGTTTCGTGAATTAATTGACCAGCCCTACGACCTGTACTAGTTCAATTAAAAAGTTCATGATCAGTATAATATCGAGTAATAGAATCACTCAAAATATTTTTACATTAATCGTTTAAAACAAGTTCAGAATCTAGAAACTCAAGATAATAATAATAATAATAGATTGGCGCTTACACATATGTTAGTGTTTGGCCGAGCTTCTCTCAAGATATCCAAATTAATTTTGGATAACTCATAAAATTGCTATTAAAATTAATTTCAAGTGAATGAAGCTCCGCTGATAGAATTCATATGAACGGCGTTATTTTACCACAGGGTATGGCAGTTTTTGTTATTTATCAATAACTAAATTTTATTGCTTGGTATGGAATGACAAAAATCCCGTTTTTCGTCAGAAAATCCCATTGTCCCTTTTTAGTCATAAATTCCCGAAAAAAGGGCGAAATACCGCAAACTGGCAACACTGTTTCAGTCCCAGTAAATCCACCATAGACCAGGTATTCACCACACGTCAAGTCTTGAAAAAGATCCGCGAGAAGAGGAACGACACCCGCCATATACATATTTGTAAGGAAATCGAATACACCAGTAGTTTGAAGCTTACGTGATTGAGAATTCAGAAAAAAGACTCTTTGGATAAAAAAATACATGGATCTATAAAATTACTTTACAAAATAGAAACTTTTATTTTTTGACCCAAGATATTATGCATGTATTTTTGTTTTCTTGCATCAAGGAATACATTTCCATGATCGAAAGAGCCGAAAAAAGTTCTTTCTATACTGTAAAAAGAAAAAAAATATATACTTTTGATGGTAATTTTCATTTCATAAAGAGTTTTCGCATGCTGGGACGCATAACACTCTTACAAATTATTACCCTGAAAGAGTGAATGGCTTATCCACTTAGGATCCTTAGGATACCATAAATAATGTAATAAACAAATAACACTTGAACTTGGTCTCTCAACGAACAAAACTAACGTTCTACAAATGTTTTATCGTGCCCGTCCCTTTATACAACGCGGAAATACGAATAATGGGTTTTTGGTTTGAACAACTGCGAAAACTTTGCCAAACAGATGGGCAGTTGGAGAAATTTCTTCGGTCTAAGCCCAAACCGACAAGCGCTTGCAGTGGCAAATAAGAAACAAAAGTTTAGAAAGTATTTTTTTTTGCTCTTTCACTTGGACAACTTAACAATCAACTGAACCGGTGCAAATGCTTTACATCTTGTCATCAGTTCAACGCACACGATTATCTACCAAGGAAACAGTAAGTACATATAACAATTCTGCGACATGCAATTGGTAACTTTTAAACTGTTTGGTAACTTGGTTACTTTTATTTCATTTTGGTAACTGTTTGCAACCAAACATCTATTTTTATTACTAGAAAGAAATGAATCATACTTTGCCTGTGCGAAATTATAAAAAGCTTTTGAGTGTCAATAGCAGCACTACTGCCACAACTGCAAAACTATTTACTATTCTATTACTCGAGCAAGTTGGTTAATCAATTAA
>NW_016215617.1:0-1683 GCF_001687245.7 Rhagoletis zephyria | reverse complement strand
AGTTGTACCAGTTGGCGCCAAAATATCCCTGAACCTCCAAGGGTTAAGCAGAAAATATTGATAACAAAAACGATAATAGTATCGATAGCAAAACCGATAAAAAACATCGATATAAAAATCGATGAAAATATCGTTATCAAAATCGATAACAATATCGATAACTTAATCGATAGCAAAATCGATTACAAAAACGATAGCAAAATCGATAAAAATATAGATAACATAAGTGATAACAATATCGATAGCAAAATCGATAAAAATATCGATAACAAAACTGATAAAAATACTGATGACAAAATCGATAAAAATATCTGCAACAAATCCGATAAATATATCGGCAATAAAATCAATAACAAAATCGATAATGATATCGATGGCAAAATCGATCACAAAATCGAAAAAAATCGATAAACCAACCGATAACAAAATCGATAAAACAACCGATAACAAAATCAATAAAAAAATATCGATAACAATATCGATAAAAATATCAATAGTTTTATCGATAAGTTCCGAAAATATCAGTAACAATATCGATAACAAAATGGATAAAATAATCGATTTTAATATCGAAAGCAAAATCGTTAACACAATTAATAAAAATATGACAAAATCGATTAAAATATCGACAGCAAAATTTATAAAAATATCGATAGCCAAATTGATAGCAAAATCGATAACAAATTCGATAAAAATATCGATAACAAAACCGATAGAAATATCGATAAAAATATCGATCACAAAACCGACAAACTATCGAGCACCGAGAATCCCGAAAATCTCTAAAATCCCGAAATAGTTCCCAGATTGAGGCTCTGTGCCTCTATCTATATCCTTTTCTCTACAACTACCATTATGTTATTATTTCTTCTTCTATCTTTATCTATATCTAATCTGATAAATAAGAAATGCATTTAGTTCAGCTTTGTTTTCTAGGCTCATCTGCAACCGAAATATAGCAGACTCATTCTCAGCGAGAGTCCCACTTGGTGGCGAATGGAAAAAGTTTAGGCCTGTACATAAATATTTCTAAAAACTGTTAAGAAAGCTTTAAATTCTTTCTCCCGGTACGGCTAAGTGATCTCTTTAGCGTCTGCCGAGCTGAACTGATGGCAGTTACGGAAGCCCTGCTTTGGCTCAAAAGCTTTGCAGCAGCTATGCGCTCCGCTGCAGACCACTATTTTGACAGTATATTTCCACAGTCAAGCTGGCTTTTACTCTTTACAGGATGAGCCCTAAGTTATATCTTATATACAATAGGCATTATATATCATTAGAAAGGTATTTTGATGCTGAAGTGCAGGAAATTTTTAAAATTTCAAGTTATTTTAACATAAAGCAAAAAAATCAATTCAAAACTGACAACAATACCAATGAAATACATATACATGCTTGGGCCAGAAATGCCTCCAAAATGTATGCTTTAATATTGATCCTGAATTACAGAAAAGTGTTAAGCAGCAGTTTAGGAATAAGATGTGCATGAATAGATAAGATTCAAACAAGAAAGAAGGTAAAGTTCAGTATGTAGAAGAAGAAAGGGAAAAATGCAGAGATTAAAATGAAAGTAAAGATACCTAACATATAGACAAAGAGGAAGGTAAATTTAAATACTTAATAAAATAGCAAAGGTATGGATGAACATATAGATAAGGAATAAAATACAGATAAAGGTCTGAATTA
>NW_016215616.1:0-1683 GCF_001687245.7 Rhagoletis zephyria | reverse complement strand
ACTATGTATAATAAATAAAACAAAAAAATTAGTATACAAAAAAAAATAAATAAAGATAAAATGGAACTAAAATTATTATTAAAAAGTAAAAAATGAGATAGGAGAAAAAAAATAAAAATAAAATAATAGAAAAAGTGATAAAATTAAAAATGATTAATTAAAAATAATAATAAAATAAAAAAATAAATAAAGAATAGTACTTGTATTTATTTCATGTTTTAGTTTTCTAGGAGGAAGAGATGATACGGGTATATAAGCTATTCTAGGATCTTTTTCAGGATCCGAAGTACTGTAAAAATCTGGTCAATGGTGGATTTACTAGGCCAAGCTTCAGTCTTTTATATATCGTCACTACACAGGAATAAAGGCGCGCTAATGTTTTGACGGTGAAAAAAGACACATAAAAATTGTTTACGAAAAACGACGCTTAAGAAAAACTTTGGCGAAGAAAGACGCGTAAACATAGATTTATACCTGGCCAAGGACTATCTTTTCAGCAAAATTCCCCAAAAACTCTTTTGGGAATTAACATACTGTTACATCAGCAAATATTGTCTAGTGACGATACATAGCGTCGTAGATAACAAAAAACTGTTTGTATGTTCAATTGGCGTACACCGAATATCTATCCTCGGGCATGTATTATGTATTCATCAGACCAATTTGCGCTTAAGACCTGCTATTACATATGTATGTATGTATGCACCCCACCAGCTCTTCCCTTGTCATACCTCAAGTGTATTCTAATAGACACCTGGAACCATATTTCCAAATTGTTCTCTGCAGGAACAACAAACCCCAGTCATACTGAAATTTTTTACTTTCCAATTCTTCACCGAAAATTACTAAAATTTTCAGTTAATTTTTTTAAACAGATTTCTTACAAACAAATTTCGAGGTCCTCGAAGTGAAGAGAATACTGAAATAAACATCAAATATAGATCTTAAATAAGAAGAAATAAGAACAAACAGTAAGCAAAAGTATAAGTTAAACTAAACAAATCAACAAATTTACATGCCGTGAATGCATACACACTGGTGTGTACATAAATCTATCTAGATACTTGAGTGCTAACATTTTTTAAGACATACAGTACTCTTGCGATTAAAGTTACCACTTCTTCTAGCTGGGTATACTGCAAACACCATATAAATCCATATTTAAAATTTTGTACAAAAATTCAAGAAACTTTTTATTCAAAATTTGTAGACAAAATTTTGGAATGCATAAAACTGTATTAAATTCCATTAAATTTTAGTATGTATAACAAAGTGCCAGTTCCAAGTAGCTACAAAATACCGTCGATTTTAAATATTTTTTTTTTGTTTTTGTTGACAATGTCAGTTATTTTCTTCCGTACGAAGTATGTTCAACGACTTTTTATATGGAGAAAATGAGAAACAGTCAACAAAAAAAACTACAAAAAAAAAAACAATAGTATTGTAGCCACTTGAAACTTGAACTTTACTAAAATTGAATGGACTATAAAACTGCATACCAAATTTAGGTATACAAATTTTGGATAAATATTTTGAAATTTTGGTGAAAATTTGTTTAATTTTTTTATAAATTTTTTTTTGTGCAAAGTTTGAAATATGGATTTATATGGTGTTTGTTGTATAGCTAGCTAGACTTTTATAAAAAATATAACCGAAAAAATATATATTTTGCCACCAGCATAT
>NW_016215614.1:0-1684 GCF_001687245.7 Rhagoletis zephyria | reverse complement strand
GTTGTATAGCCAGCTAGGCTTTTATAAAAAAACAATAAACATTAAATAAACAAAAGACAAATAGCCAAAACTGGTCAAAATATCGCACTCCTATTATTTTGTGGACAACTGTATGTACAATACATACCTATGTATGTTCTAAAAATGGTCATAAATCTGGTAACGTTTAAGAATAGGCTTTGACTTTTGGTCTGAAGGTGTACGTACGTTTTAACAAACTATCGGATTATTTAAAAAATGCATTTCCAAAAAATTTCAACATTTGGCATTTGAATTGTAAATTACGTAATATTTTATTTTTTTTCATTGGCACTTATGTACATATATAAATAGTACTAATACGATTAAAAATTGAAATAGACGGTAAACGGTTACCAGAACCTTTATGCGATCCTTTTCATTTGTTGGCTATAGAACTGTATATGGGTTCACGCCGATACCATAAAACTTCGCTAATCCCTTCATTCCGTTGCGAAGATCCGCCAGTTCAACGTGGCATTAATAACTCCCTATAGATTTATATGATTAAAAATGTAGTGTGTAAAAGCTTGTCTAGGCAACACTGTACTTAGTCATCTGCACAGTATTTGATTGTTAAAATTCGACGTCACAAGTTCATCATTCGACTTTCATATACTACATAGTATCTCAACAAATAAAACGATGTAATTTCTGTCCTCAATGAAAAGCTGCCAATCGGTTGAATAAAGCAACAACTTTTTGTTATGCCCTTACATAGTAAAAGTTCAGACATGACGATGCCAAAATTTCTCAACACTTTCTCTACAAGCGTTCACTTATTCGCGCATAGTTTTTCAAAACAGAAAGGGAGAAAAACCGTATACGTATTTAAAATGCTGCTCAAGTAAACTCTTCATTGTTGTACTCATATCGATTTTGCTGCAAGCAACAAATAATAAAACAGAAACATTCAAGCAAATTATTGCACTCAAAGACCTTGCGGCAAGTATTACTTAGATTTTATAGCCTCACATTTTCACATTTTCATATGTATCATTCATTTTGTTGCTGGTCTCGACAATTTTTGTTACTAATAACTATGTAGACAAGAGTAGATTTGTACATATGTACATATGTGCGAGGGAAATTTGAACTGTCAGTGATATTTTTCGGCAAAAAAACGTTTTTTTCTCAACACAGTCTCGTTTTAGCTCGATATATTTAGTCCATCGTTTTTTCAATTTTTTAATTCCTTCCAAATAATAGGGGTTTCTAGCTCCTCAAAATAAGCGTTTGTTTCAGTGAAGAACTCTACATTCGACCCAAATCTCGTACCGCTTGGGTTTGGAAACAGGAAATAATCACTAGGGCTAAATCTGGTGAATAGGGTAGGAGCTCGTAGCCAAATTTATGGATTTTTACTATGGTGACTACACGCGTGTGCACTCGTGTATTGTCTGGATGGAACAGCATTTGTTTCTTGGTCAAATATGAGTGTCCAAAATCTATGAATAATATTCGTCAGTGATCGTTTTGCTATTTTCAAGTTAATCGATGTGAATGACAACGCTTGCATCACAAAAAACTGTGGCCATGACCTTAGTGGCGGCCGACGTACTCACTTTTGACCTTCTTTGGTTCTCTTCTTGATTGTGCCTTAGTCTCTAGTGTGTTGGGGATCCATGTTTCGTCAACGGTTACGAAACGCTACAAAAATTCATTC
>NW_016215613.1:0-1684 GCF_001687245.7 Rhagoletis zephyria | reverse complement strand
AGCGTATTACTCAGCTGTCGCGCGCGCTTCTTACGGCGTGGTTGGTGCACGTTGGAGAGCAAGTGCTATTGCATTCGATTTTATCGTCACTGTTTGCTTTTTTCATTAATTGTAGCTGATGTTGTTGCCCATTGTGCTCGCAAATGCATAGATACTTAGCCCTATCAATTCAAGAATTTTAATAATTTGTTTGAATAGTAGGGTTGCCAGATAGAAATTTAAAAAAAGAGAGCTGCCACCTTTTTAAAAATTAAAATCAATAAATAAATGAGTTATATAAAATATTACAACAATGTGTGTGCCAAAAGATTTCGGTGTAAAAACAATTTATTTCTAAAATATTTTTGAAGAGGGTTGCCACCTGTTCAAAAGTTTAAAATTTTTTTAATTAATAAGTCAAATTAAATACTTGGATATGGATATCAAACGAGAGAAGTTTAAAAAAGCTTTATTTCGCAAATATGTTTAAAGAAGGTTGCCAACTGTTTATAAATTCAAAATTAATTTAATGAATAAGTTATTTAAAATATTTGTATTGATGTGTGTATCAATCGAGCGAAGATTTACTTCGAAAATATGACCAGGGTAACGAAAATCCTGCCAGAGAGGAATCAATAGCAACACGTTGATAAAATAAATTAATTAGATTCAAATAATATGGCTAATTTTATAGAAAAATTACTATAAATAAAGCTTTACAAAGCAAATCTAAGGGTCTCATAGATGGAAAGCTCTTTCTGGGGGACATATGGGGGACATATGGGCCGAATGTAAATTAGATTCGATTAGATTAGATTTATAGGAGGGAGGAGGTCACCTAGTTACCGCGACCGAAACGATCTATAGCAACAAACCC
Source organism: Rhagoletis zephyria (assembly GCF_001687245.7). Classification (NCBI taxonomy): domain Eukaryota; kingdom Metazoa; phylum Arthropoda; class Insecta; order Diptera; family Tephritidae; genus Rhagoletis; species Rhagoletis zephyria. Next base: position 828 of record NW_016215613.1, on the reverse strand, counting down.
CTATTCAAACAGACATAGTTAAATACCTTGCTGATGAAGAGCAGCCGTCTAGGTTGTATGCCGTAAACTCCTGCTCCGATGCCATGGTCAGTCTTGGAGCCGTCAGTATACCAGATGTGGCTAACCTTCCGGGGTTGAGGTCGTTCGTTGTCCCAGTTGTTCCGGTCGAGGAAAAAAAACTTGAAGTTTTGTGTGAAATTAAATCTCGAAAGACACAGGTCCACAACGCTTATGCGCAGCCCATCTTCTTGATTATAACCCTGAGGGTGGAATGGTGTATGAGGTTCTGGTCTTCTACACTATCACCTGAGATGATCTTTGCTGTAAATATTCGAGCCTATTTCTTGATTACAATGTGTAGGGGAGGCAGATCAAGAAGCACCTCGAGAGATGCAGTAAGTGTTGTTCTCATCGCGCCTGTGATGCCCACGCAGGCCAGTCGTTGTAGCTTGCTGAGCTTGGATTGCATGAACTTCCCTTCGGAGGTGGCATCATACATGCATCTTGGCAGTTTAGGTCTGATGCTCCAGTTCCGTCCCATAAGTTTCCGGCAGGACCAGATATAAGCCCTAGCCTCTTTAATAGTTTTATCTAGGTGCAGGTTTCATGAGAGCTAGTCATCAAGGATAACTTCTAGATATTGACCTCTTTGGAGAAGTGTAGCTTTTCATCCTGAAGGAATGGTTCTAGTAATTTGTTCCTCTTCCTTTTCCTGGAGAAAATTACTATGACAGTCTTCTTGAGGTTTACGTTTAAACCATTGTTACTGCACCAATTGGCGACTATGTTCAGAGCATTCTGTAGGAGGTTGGAGATAGTGTCTTCAAA
>NW_016215612.1:0-1684 GCF_001687245.7 Rhagoletis zephyria | reverse complement strand
TAAAAGGAAAATCGAATGTAGGAGCGGACACATTGTCACGGATTACAATGGACGACCTAAAAGACTCCACTAAACAAGTACTAGCGGTAAAAACAAGATCAATGATGAATAGAACACAATTAAAGTACGATAGTGAATGCAATGACAATATTAAATTACAGGTTTATGACAAATTTTCATATGATTTCTCAAAGAAAATACCCCGGGTAAAAACAAATATAATATATGATAAAAATAATGAAATTTCAAATTTTCAAGTTTGTGCACATTTAAAACACAAAAAACTCGAGTTACTTAATTTTACGNTAAAATACCCCGGGTGAAAACAGATATAATATCTGATAAAAATAATAAAATATCAAATTTTCAAGTGTGTGCACATTTAAAACACAAAAAGCTCGAGTTACTTAATTTTGCGATTGTTAACGAAAAAACGAATTTCGATGAGTTACTTTCGCGGCTTGAATTCGAAGCCAACAGTTGTAATATTAAGACGTAAGAATGCCCAAAAAATTACTTATTTTTCAAATATTTTACAATTACGAACTTAAAAGATCGCGGAAATAAAATTTTAAAGAACTTATCCAGTCGAAACTGTGACCGACGACGAAAAGAAACACCAACTTATGACAATATACCATAACGACCCAATAAGTGGAGGACATTGTGGACTCAAAAGATTATATGCAAAAATCCGAACAAAATATTTTTGGAAAAATATGACCCGCGACATATCAAAATTTGTCAAGAATTGCGAGAAATGCTTACTAAATAAGCCAAAACCAAAAACAAAAGAAACCCTCGTTTTAACGCCAACACCTATCAAACCTTTTGAAATATTGATAATTGATACAATAGGGCCTTTGCCAGAATCAACAAGTGGTAACAAGTTCGCTGTTACTATGATTTGTGATCTGACAAAGTATCTGGTAACCGTTGCTGTTCCAGACAAAAGCGCCAAAACGATCGCCTCTGCTATTTTTGAAAGTCACATACTAGTATACGGCATAATGACTTCAATCAGATCAGATTTAGGAACGGAATATAAAAACGAAATATTTTCGGAACTAACAAAACNAAAAAGCGCCAAAACGATCGCCTCTGCTATTATTGAAAGTCACATACTAGTATACGGCATAATGAATTCAATCAGATCAGATTTAGGAACGGAATATAAAAACGAAATATTTTCTGAACTAACAAAACTCTTAAAGATTGATCATAACTTTCGACAGCACACCATCACGAAACAGTGGGCACCATTGAGCGAAATCATCGCGTTTTCAATGAATACTTACGTGCATACCTAAATGAGACTATTTCAGACTGGGACATTTATCTTAAGTATTTCACCTTTTTGCATAATACTACTCCAAATTCTGTTTTTGACAATAAATTTACACCATTCGAACTAGTTTTCGGAAAAACACCGACTTTACCGCAAGAATTGAAAAAGGAAAAAATTGATCCCATTTATAATGTTGAGAATTATGCAAAAGAGGTTAAGTACCGGATGCAAAAGTCACATGCAATAGCCAAAGAATTAATTATCAAACATAAAATCCGTAACAAGAATTTGTATGATAGACACTCTCGTCCAGNGCTCGTCCAGTAGATATTAAAGAAAACGATCTCTCTAGTACAAAAAGAACCCCGAATTAAACATGAAAATATATATCAGGGT